>NC_080717.1:26289375-26319375 GCF_019097595.1 Hemibagrus wyckioides
GAGTGATGACATCACGGCACCTCGGCGGTCTCAGCTCTCTGCGTTCACTGTGTCTGTGGCGTTGCAGTAAAAGGCAGCCATTGTGCCGGAGAAGGAGGCTGCTGAAGCCCCGACTTGTTTTTGCTGCCTCGCTACATCAGAAATGACCATGAAACCAGAGCAGGGAGCAAAAGTGCACCCAACTGAGTAATTAGCCCAATCCAGAGATTTATGCGCAAGCGGGTTGTGAGAGCGAGGCCTGAGCTCCGCTGCTGTAAACGCCGATTCCAGGAGTGTAATGGAGCTCTTCCTTTCTGGTGCCTGGAGTCTGATAATGGCAGCGGTGCACGTCGGGTCCGAGGCGGCTGAGAGGCGAGAGGTGTTTAAGTCGAGCGGAGTTCTGCATGCAGTCGGGGAAATCTCTCCAGCCGTCACACGGGGCTGTTTCGGCCCGGCTCACATCATAGCTCACATCGCTAGCAGTTTAGCAGTCTGCTGATAGATCAAACCTAGTGGGCGTGTCACTCTGTAGAATCACCTGACACGACTATAGGCTGCATGAATCTACAGTCTGGGATTGAAAGAAGCTTCACTTCTTGCTTTTTCATACGTTTGTGTGTCTCTTTGTGTGTTTCTGTAAAATAAAACAAACATTACGTTCAAACGTTATATAAACGTTATAAGCCTTAAGCATAAACGTTGTATAAACGTTATTTATAAAAGTTACTCTGATGTTCAGCTTTGATAGCTTGTTTGCTATTCTGTCTAACCCTGAGTTGTCGTATTTTATTTGCCGTTTATCCACGTTTTTTTTACTTCTCAGTCATTTATTATTTTGCAGTGAAAGAATCCTATTTTTATGGTTTCTAGCCGGCCGTCAGCCAGGTGCTCTGTCTGGACAAAGGTGGACCTGTTGCAGCGAACTGTACCTGTGTTGTTAGTCAGCTGTTTTCGCAGCTTACTTAAAGCCATGAGCTCAGGCAAACATCTTTCTTCAGCGTCGTCACTTCGTATCGCCCAATCGATGTCATCAGACGCAGTCGCTCGGACTCCCCTCCTCCTCCTCCTCCTCCTACTCGAGCTATGCTGGGCTCAGAAACCCGTAACACAAGATCTCCGTAGCCTCCTGTACGGTTCTCAGGTAGCGCTAGAGCCATGCTGTAAGAAAGGAGGCGGGGGAACAACTGCAGCCTTTGTTGGCTGCCCTGTAGATCTCACACACAGTTAATATCGACTTTTCCCACTGCCTCTGCCAGGAGTCTGAAGTCATTTAATGAAGTGGCGCTGAGTTTGGAAGGGACCAGTGTGCTGCTCGCCGCTGACAGAATGGAAAAGCGTCTGCTGCGTGTGGATATATGTGTGGAGATATATATATATATATATATATATATATATATATGTGTGTGTGTGTGTGTGTGTGTGTAGCATGGGGCCCTGATACCCAGTCACCTTCATCCTGTACAACACAAGAACTCTATTGAGGTCCAGAGGAACCCAAGCTGGAGCTTTAGCGCTTCCAGCACTGCACAGACGAGAGAGAAAGAGCCTGAAGCTCAGCCATCATGACTCAGAGCTTGGAGTCAACCTGATCTCTGTTTTCTACATGTGAACAGAGAGAAGCAGCTAGGCTAATAAGAATCACTGAATTGCGTCAGTGCATCGCAGCACTGCAGCAGGTAGCGTGGCCTTCTCCCAGCTCCAGGGTTCGAATAATCCAGGGATTATTGCATGCATGGAAGTTCACGTGTTCTTCACGTGTTTTTGTGGGTTTCTTCTTTAAACACATAGATTGGCAATGACATTGCAAAATTGCCCCGGTGTAAAAGTGTGTTTGTGCAATGTATGTGTGTGTGCGTGTGTGTGTGGTGGATTGGTGTCCATTTCCAGTCCATTCTCAGGATAAAGCACTCACTAAAGAAAAATGATCTTTGGATGAAGTGTAGATAGGAGAAAATCCTCAAAATAAATATTATATGCTGGTTATTTACTGGAAACTTACAGGTTACAGTTGTTTTTGTGATAGAGCCACGTGTCACACACATTATCTGAAAAAGTAGTCCCATTCATAAAGGTTTAAATTCCACAGACTTGGAGCTTACTTTACAGAAACTGTTTTGATTCTCAGAAGCCGTTAATGTATTTTATTTGAGATAAAAATGAAAATAATAAAAAAGCCTCTTGTTATCTTCTCTAAATAAATCACCTGCACTTCCTTCATGCACATACTTCCTGATACTCTTCCAATAATGCAGCTCAGCCAGTGCAGAGCACCAGCTTTCACCCGAAATGTTTTCTTTTGTCATTTTTCTTCAATTCGTGTGTAAAAGTGAATTTGAATTTCGTGTCCTCTACATCGTCTCATCAGCAGTTTCACCTTTGTGAGTCTCATTAATTAAGAAGCAAAACACCTGTTCTTCTCGAACGCTAGATTTCTTGTTAAAAAGGCTAAATTTGGTGTGTTTGTGGTTCGATAAACGAGGCTCATGACTGAGCTACAGGATCTCGCATGAACAGCAGACAATCGCATGCATGGTGTTTACAGTTGAAGGGGAAAAAAAGACACCAGTGGATTGAACTGGAAACATGTTTGGTTGAACATTCGCTATGTTGTTATAGTGGAATCCTAGAATCCGGCCTCAGAGAGTAGTGTATGCTAGAGTTCACGTTACATCTACAAATCTGTATCATTCATCCAACGATCCTTTCTTTCCTGATGGCTTCTCCCAACATCACCAGATCTCGAATCAAACAGCTTCTCATCCCAGGTTTCTTTCCTCCACATACTTGAGTGTCATCATCGTCCGATTTGATCCGGCTCTTTTCCTCTCTCTCTTTCTCTCTCTCTCTCTCTCTCTCTCTCTCCCTCTCTCCGGAGCTGTCTGGGGATGAGACGCCTCCGTTCCGCTTCTCTCAGAGGACGCCTTGTTCTCATCAATGCCCTAAGCCGCTCGCCTCAAATCCACACACAATGCGGTTTTGTGCGGCTGGAGATTTTCAGAGATAGGCTGGGACACGTCTTGCAGAACGCTCTTCCACACCGGGCCTCTGATCTGGACCGATTGGCGCACCATTAATGATCTAAAAACAGTCGAACACGTCCCAGATCACCAAGACGGTTTTGGTAAATACGCTTTTAATTAGGTCATGGAAAGTTTTTTTTTTTTGGTGCGATCCTGCCGTCAGCAGCGTGAGTTCGAGCGAAGCCACTCGCCCCAGTAGCCACAGGCAGTGTGGTGTCCCAGTGGCCTGGTATACATCTCATGACCTTGTTGCACTTGTCTGGGTTTATCTGGTCCCTCGATGGCGAAGAACCAGTTTGCTTTTTTTTTTTTTTTTTTTTTTTTTTTTAAATGGCTTAACAGCTGAGAAGCAGGAAGCTTTTTTGAATTGTGATGATCCTAGAAGCCAGAAATGAGGTTCAACCTGCTGAGGAACTGGTTCCATTGGTCATTCTTCTGACTTGAGCTCCGAACTCTTCGGTGATGACAAGCAGTTTGAAGCGGTCAGTCTGTTTGAATGGAACCTTGGTGTTTTTTCTTCTTTGTGCAGGTCAGAACTCAGCAATCGTTCTTGGGTTCAGAACCAGTCGATTGATGGGTTTCTTCTGGGTTCTTCGGTTTGCTCTCACCTTCTTCAAACATGCCGACTGGCTACGAGATCAGCCTTTTGGTGTGTGCCACGCCTCCTGCCTTTGTGTGTAGAGTTTGCATCGCGTCTCTAAGCTTCAGGGGTTTCCTCCGGGCTCTCCGGTTTCCTCCCTCAGTCCGAAGACATGCTCTGTAGTCTGATTGGCGTGAATATGTGAGTGTGTGTGATTGTTTCCTTGTGATGTGATGGCACCCCATCCAGGGTGTCCCCCCATTTCCCCCGAGTCCCCTGGGACAGACTCCCATATTCCCTGTGACCCTGCATACTACAAGTGCTACAGAAAATGGATAGATGGATATTTCTGATCAGATTCTGATCAATGGTACACGTTTTACATCATTTCTGCTCTGAATCGGAAGCGACACCTCGACTAATAAGTGAGAAAACATCCTAAAATACACAAGGGCACAAAAAAAGACCCACAGTGATTGACGCACGCGTTTACACTACTGGGACGATTTAGTGAAAATATCATATCATGATACAATTATACGATATTTATAAAACAATTATGTAATCGTACTTATAATTAGAATTAAATAAAAAAACACAGCTTTGTTTATATATTATATAATTAAAAATTATATAATTATTTAATAAATATATATACAGTGTTGTTATTTAATGAAACTAAATAAACATTTAAAAAAATTGTAACAAAAAATGTATTTTTATTTAGTTTGTATTTCTGTAATTTTAAAAGATAGCATTGAAAAATTTATTGTGACAAAATGAATCCCAATATCAATGTTTTTTCAATCAGCTCTAGTAGCCAAAGCTGTGTTTTTTTATTTAATTTAATTTTTATTTTAATTTTTATTATTTTTCATTAATTAAATCACCAGTATCTCCAGTGCTGATGTACTCATCTAAGCAGCTATTAAATCCATCTCGTAAACATTCCGACCCGGTCATCGGTTCCAGACGCAGGTGACATGGAGTCGCTCCCGGATTGACGCGTCGTGTGCGGTGTGAACGCGGAACATGGTCCGCGGCGGGCGGAGTACGTATTTGAACAAGGCCCCTGATTGATAAATAAAGGCTCCGCTCAGGCAGGATACGCTGTGCAGACGTGGGAGGAGAAAAGAACAAACTCATTCAGTGTCCCCGCGTGACGTTCTCCAGCCTGTCGCTGCTGTCACTCCGGCGTGATGGCCAAAAAAATGATTATGCTAATGAACACGAGCAGGAGACGGCGTGGCCCGTTGCTATGGAGACCGGCGTGTCCTGTCGTGCTCCTGTCGTGTTGGGAGTGATGGATGAGGGCGAGGGATGAATCGTACATGACAGGAGCAGTCTGTACGTCTGAGACAGAACTTCAGAGAGTCATGTTTATGTTTATTTATATACTTATAGTGAGAACTTTTCTGCAGCTGAGCGTCCAGTCTCACTCTGATCTCACAGGCATGGTGGTTGTTCTTATGTTGCTGTTGTTTGTTGTTCTGTCGGTGTTGTAAGGTGGAGCAGGGAAATGCTAGATCTTTAAAATCCGTGGAATTGATGGAGATGAAGGAGATGATGGAAATAATACAGACGATGGAGGTGATGGAGAGGTTGGAGATTTTAGAGATGATGGAAGTGATGGAGATGTTGGAGATTTTAGAGATGATGGAAATGATGGAGGTGATGGAGATGTTGAAAATCATGGAGATTTTGGAGGTGATGGAGATGTTAGAGATTTTGGAAATGATGGAGATGTTGTAGATTTTAGAGATGATGGAAGTGATGGAAATGATGGAGGTGATGGAGATGGTGAAAATCATGGAGATGTTGTAGATTTTAGAAATGATGGAGATTTTGGGGATGGTAGAGATGTTGGGGATGATAGAGATGTTGGAGATTAAGAAAATAGTACAGATGATGGAGGTTATGGTTGGAAATAATATAGATTTTGGAGATGTTGGAGATGATGGAGATGTCGAAAATCATGGAGATTTTGGAGGTGATAAAGATGTTAGAGATGTTGGAGATGAAGGAGATGTTGGAGATGATAAAGATGAAGGAGATGTTGGAGATGAAGGAGATATTGGAGATGACAGGGATATTTGATATGAAGGAGATGATAGAGGTGATGGAGATGTAGATGAAGGAGATGTTGGAGATGATAGAGATGAAGGAGATGTTGGAGATGATAGAGATGAAGGAGATGTTGGAGATGAAGGAGATGTTGGAGATGACAGGGATATTTGATATGAGGGAGATGATAGAGGTGATGGAGATGCTGAAGATTTTAGAGATGATGGAGGTGATGGAGATGTTGGAGATGAACTAGATGTTGAAGGTTATGGAAATGATGTAGATGTTGGAGATTTTAGAGATGATACAGGTGACAAAGATGATAGAGATGTTGGAGATGAAGGAGATGAGAGGTATGTTTAATATGAGGGAGATCATAGAGGTGATGGAGATGTTTTATATGAAGGAGATGTTGGAGATGATAGAGATGTTGGAGATGATAGAGATGATGGAGATGATAGTGATAATAGAGATGATGGTGATGATAAAGATGATAAAGATGATAGAGATGATGGAGATGATAAAGATGATAAAGATGATAAAGATGATGGAGATGATAGAGATGATGGTGATGATAAAGATGATAGAGATGATGGAGATGATAAAGATGATAAAGATGATGGAGATGATAGAGATGATGGTGATGATAAAGATGATAGAGATGATGGAGATGATAAAGATGATAAAGATGATGGAGATGATAGAGATGATGGAGATGATAAAGATGATGGAGATGATAGAGATGATAAAGATGATAGAGATGTTGGAGATGATGGAGATGATGGAGATGATGGAGATGATAGAGATGATAGTGATGTTGGAGATGATAGAGATGATGGAGATGATGGAGATGATAAAGATGATAGAGATGTTGGAGATAATAGAGATGATGGAGATGATAAAGATGATAGAGATGATGGAGATGATAAAGATGATAGAGATGATGGAGATGATAAAGATGATGGAGATGATGGAGATGATAAAGATGATGGAGATGATAAAGATGATAGAGATGATGGAGATGATGGAGATGATAGAGATGATGGAGATGATAAAGATGATAGAGATGATAAAGATGATAGAGATGATGGAGATGATAAAGATGATAGAGATGATGGAGATGATAAAGATGATGGAGATGATGGAGATGATGGAGATGATAAAGATGATAGAGATGATGGAGATGATAAAGATGATGGAGATGATAAAGATGATAGAGATGATGGAGATGATGGAGATGATAAAGATGATGGAGATGATAGAGATGTTGGAGATGATGGAGATGATAGAGATGTTGGAGATGATGGAGATGATGGAGATGATAAAGATGATGGAGATGATGGAGATGATGGAGATGTTGGAGATGATGGAGATGATAAAGATGATGGAGATGATGGAGATGATGGAGATGATAAAGATGATGGAGATGATGGAGATGATGGAGATGATAGAGATGTTGGAGATGATGGAGATGATAAAGATGATAGAGATGATGGAGATGATGGAGATGATAGAGATGTTGGAGATGATAGAGATGATAGAGATGTTAGAGATGATGGAGATGATAAAGATGATGGAGATGATGGAGATGATAGAGATGATGGAGATGATAAAGATGATAGAGATGATAAAGATGATAGAGATGATGGAGATGATAAAGATGATAGAGATGATGGAGATGATAAAGATGATGGAGATGATAAAGATGATGGAGATGATAAAGATGATGGAGATGATGGAGATGATAGAGATGATGGAGATGATAAAGATGATAGAGATGATAAAGATGATAGAGATGATGGAGATGATAAAGATGATAGAGATGATGGAGATGATAAAGATGATAAAGATGATGGAGATGATAGAGATGTTGGAGATGATGGAGATGATAAAGATGATAGAGATGATGGAGATGATGGAGATGATAAAGATGATGGAGATGATGGAGATGATGGAGATGATAAAGATGATGGAGATGATGGAGATGATAAAGATGATGGAGATGATAGAGATGTTGGAGATGATAGAGATGTTGGAGATGATGGAGATGATGGAGATGATAGTGATAATAGAGATGATGGAGATGATAGTGATAATAGAGATGATGGTGATGATAAAGATGATGGAGATGATGGAGATGATAGTGATAATAGAGATGATGGTGATGATAAAGATGATAGAGATGATGGAGATGATAAAGATGATGGAGATGATAGAGATGTTGGAGATGATGGAGATGATAAAGATGATGGAGATGATGGAGATGATGGAGATGGTTGAGATGATGGAGATGATAAAGATGATGGAGATGATGGAGATGATAAAGATGATGGAGATGATAAAGATGATGGAGATGATAGAGATGTTGGAGATGATGGAGATGATAAAGATGTTGGAGATGATGGAGATGATAGAGATGGTTGAGATGATGGAGATGATAAAGATGATAGAGATGATGGAGATGATAAAGATGATGGAGATGATAGAGATGTTGGAGATGATGGAGATGATAAAGATGATGGAGATGATAAAGATGATGGAGATGATGGAGATGGTTGAGATGATGGAGATGATAAAGATGATGGAGATGATGGAGATGATAAAGATGATGGAGATGATAGAGATGTTGGAGATGATGGAGATGATAAAGATGTTGGAGATGATGGAGATGATAGAGATGGTTGAGATGATGGAGATGATAAAGATGATAGAGATGATGGAGATGATAAAGATGATAGAGATGATGAAGATGATGGAGATGATAAAGATGATGGAGATGATGGAGATGATAAAGATGATGGAGATGATAAAGATGATGGAGATGATAGAGATGTTGGAGATGATGGAGATGATAAAGATGTTGGAGATGATGGAGATGATAGAGATGGTTGAGATGATGGAGATGATAAAGATGATAGAGATGATGGAGATGATAAAGATGATGGAGATGATAGAGATGTTGGAGATGATGGAGATGATAAAGATGATGGAGATGATAAAGATGTTGGAGATGATGGAGATGGTTGAGATGATGGAGATGATAAAGATGATGGAGATGATGGAGATGATAAAGATGATGGAGATGATAGAGATGTTGGAGATGATGGAGATGATAAAGATGTTGGAGATGATGGAGATGATAGAGATGGTTGAGATGATGGAGATGATAAAGATGATAGAGATGATGGAGATGATAAAGATGATAGAGATGATGAAGATGATGGAGATGATAAAGATGATGGAGATGATGGAGATGATAAAGATGATGGAGATGATAAAGATGATGGAGATGATAGAGATGTTGGAGATGATGGAGATGATAAAGATGTTGGAGATGATGGAGATGATAGAGATGGTTGAGATGATGGAGATGATAAAGATGATAGAGATGATGGAGATGATAAAGATGATGGAGATGATAGAGATGTTGGAGATGATGGAGATGATAAAGATGATGGAGATGATAAAGATGATGGAGATGATGGAGATGGTTGAGATGATGGAGATGATAAAGATGATGGAGATGATGGAGATGATAAAGATGATGGAGATGATAGAGATGTTGGAGATGATGGAGATGATAAAGATGTTGGAGATGATGGAGATGATAGAGATGGTTGAGATGATGGAGATGATAAAGATGATGGAGATGATGGAGATGATAAAGATGATGGAGATGATAAAGATGATGGAGATGATAAAGATGATGGAGATGATGGAGATGATAAAGATGATGGAGATGATAAAGATGATGGAGATGATAAAGATGATGGAGATGATGGAGATGATAAAGAAGATGGAGATGATGGAGATGATAAAGATGATGGAGATGATGGAGATGATAAAGATGATGGAGATGATAAAGATGATGGAGATGATGGAGATGATAAAGATGATGGAGATGATAAAGATGATGGAGATGATGGAGATGATAAAGATGATGGAGATGATAAAGATGATGGAGATGATGGAGATGATAGAGATGATGGAGATGATAAAGATGATGGAGATGATGGAGATGATTTAAGCATATTTATTTTATAATAAACAAACAAATAATTGTATATAATATGAAATTATAACATTATATTTTTTATTGTGAGATTTATGTGTAATGGAAATGGAAAATATTTAGAATGTGTTTCAGCTAAATATTTATAAATAAATAAATAAATAAATAAATAAATAATAGTTAAATTGTTTAAAAAATGATGTAAATTATAATAAATTAATGTTATTATTATTCATAATAATAATAATAGTTAAATTGTTAAAAAATATATAGATGTAAATTATAATAAATTAATAATAATGATAAGAATAATTATTTAAAAAAGTTATTATAATAATAAAAGATTATATTTCTACAGGAAATCCAATTCTGTTGGATTTTTGCAGAACATTCGGAACATCAGCTCTTTAGTTTAAGCTAAAAAAGGAAAAAAGAAACATACGCTATATCATGACATCACGACATCCGTAACGTTTATTTATTTAGAAACGTGAAACTCTTGACCTCTCCGTGACGTCTCTCTCTCTCTCTCTCTCTCTCTCTCTCTCTCTCTCTCGGTGTTCTCGGAATAAAAGGCTTCAGTGTGTGTAGTGTGTGTGTTTTTTTAGCTTTGAGGAAGCTGCAGTCAGAGAGCATTAAGTTAAACTCTCCATGTTCAGGATGTGTGCAGCATCATCACTAATACTCTGTGCCAGTTAGTCCAGCAGCGATGAAGGAGAACCTCGTCTTCCTCGTTCACACGTTCGGAGAGGCGACCGAGAGCACTGTCACTCGCTGACTCGACAGGTTGTGTGTGTGTGAGTGTGTGTGTGTGTGTGTTTGTGGGACGAAAAACAAAAAAAACACGACGTGTGCCCAGAGTGTGCCAGTTCTCTAGTTTGGTGGTCTTCTTCTGAAGGCTGTTAATTAGTGCAGAATGCAGCGTACGCTCACACTGCCAGCTCTGACAGAGAGAGACAGTGAGAGAGAGAGAGAGAGAGAGAGAGAGATAGAGGGGCATGTGTGTGTGTGTATATATGTGTGTGTGTGTGTGGTATCTTCATTTCATTACAGTACTGTGACAGACATCTCAGCTTGATGTTGCAGCTCTTTTTTTTAAAAAAAAAAAAAAAGAATTTTTTTTTGTTCCTCCGCTCGGTGTGGTTCGGTCCGGTCTGGTGTGGTCTGGTGTGGTCTGGTCTGGTCTGGTGTGGTCCGGTGTCTGTGGGAATCATTTCAGAATCATACTCTTGTTTCGTCTGCGCTCTGTTTGGAAAAATGGCGGGTCTCAAGGTTTCACTCTAGCTCTCTCTAATCCGCAAGATTTAAATGACTTCTGGCAGCCAGACAAAGAAGTCTGCTTATACTTAAAGACTATATAAGCACACACACACATACAAAACACACACACACATACAGAACACACACACACATACAGAACACATAGACAGAGCACACACACACACATACAAAACACACACACACATACAGAACACACACACATACAGAACACACACACACATACAGAACACATAGACAGAGCACACACACACATACAAAACACACACACACATACAGAACACACACACACATACAAAACACACACACACATACAGAACACACACACACATACAGAACACATAGACAGAGCACACACACACACATACAAAACACACACACATACAGAACACATAGACAGAGCACACACACACATACAAAACACACACACACATACAGAACACACACACACATACAGAACACATAGACAGAGCACACACACACACATACAAAACACACACACACATACAGAACACACACACACATACAAAACACACACACATACAGAACACACACACACATACAAAACACACACACACATACAGAACACACACACACATACAAAACACACACACATACAGAACACATAGACAGAGCACACACACACACATACAAAACACACACACATACAGAACACATAGACAGAGCACACACACACACATACAAAACACACACACATACAGAACACATAGACAGAGCACACACACACACATACAAAACACACACACACATACAGAACACATAGACAGAGCACACACACACACATACAAAACACACACACACACACAGAACACACACACACATACAAAACACACACACACATACAGAACACACACACACATACAGAACACATAGACAGAGCACACACACACACATACAGAACACACACACACATACAGAACACATAGACAGAGCACACACACACACATACAAAACACACACACACATACAGAACACATAGACAGAGCACACACACACACATACAAAACACACACACACATACAAAACACACACACATACAGAACACATAGACAGAGCACACACACACACATACAAAACACACACACACATACAGAACACACACACACACATACAGAACACATAGACAGAGCACACACACACACGCATACAAAACACACACACATACAGAACACATAGACAGAGCACACACACACGCATACAAAACACACACACATACAGAACACAGACAGAGCACACACACACACATACAAAACACACACACACATACAGAACACACACACACATACAGAACACACACACACATACAGAACACATAGACAGAGCACACACACACACATACAAAACACACACACATACAGAACACACACACACATACAGAACACATAGACAGAGCACACACACACACACATACAGAACACACACACACATACAAAACACACACACACATACAGAACACACACACACATACAGAACACACACACACATACAGAACACATAGACAGAGCACACACACACATACAAAACACACACACATACAGAACACATAGACAGAGCACACACACACACATACAAAACACACACACATACAGAACACACACACACACATACAGAACACATAGACAGAGCACACACACACACGCATACAAAACACACACACATACAGAACACACACACACACATACAGAACACATAGACAGAGCACACACACACACGCATACAAAACACAGACAGAGCACACACACACACATACAAAACACACACACATACAGAACACAGACAGAGCACACACACACACATACAGAACACACACACACCCAGAACACATAGACAGAGCACACACACACATACAAAACACACACACATACAGAACACATAGACAGAGCACACACACACACATACAAAACACACACACACATACAGAACACATAGACAGAGCACACACACACACATACAAAACACACACACACATACAGAACACACACACACCCAGAACACATAGACAGAGCACACACACACATACAAAACACACACACATACAGAACACATAGACAGAGCACACACACACACATACAAAACACACACACACATACAGAACACATAGACAGAGCACACACACACACATACAAAACACACACACACATACAGAACACATAGACAGAGCACACACACACACATACAAAACACACACACATACAGAACACATAGACAGAGCACACACACACACATACAGAACACACACACACACAGAACACATAGACAGAGCACACACACACACGCATACAATACACACACACATACAGAACACACACACATACAGAACACATAGACAGAGCACACACACACACGCATACAAAACACACACACATACAGAACACATAGACAGAGCACACACACACAGAACACATAGACAGAGCACACACACGCATACAAAACACACACACATACAGAACACATAGACATAGCACACACACACACACACATACAATACACACACACATACAGAACACATAGACATAGCACACACACACACAGAACACATAGACAGAGCACACACACACACGCATACAATACACACACACATACAGAACACATAGACATAGCACACACACACACATACAAAACACACACACACATACAGAACACATAGACAGAGCACACACACACACATACAAAACACACACACACAGAACACATAGACAGAGCACACACACACACGCATACAAAACACACACACATACAGAACACATAGACAGAGCACACACACACACAGAACACATAGACAGAGCACACACACACGCATACAAAACACACACACACAGAACACATAGACAGAGCACACACACACACGCATACAAAACACACACACACATACAAAACACACACACACACACAGAACACATAGACAGAGCACACACACGCATACAAAACACACACACACATACAGAACACACACACATACAGAACACATAGACAGAGCACACACACACACATACAAAACACACACACATACAGAACACATAGACAGAGCACACACACACACATACAAAACACACACACACATACAGAACACACACACACATACAGAACACATAGACAGAGCACACACACACGCATACAAAACACACACACATACAGAACACATAGACAGAGCACACACACGCATACAAAACACACACACATACAGAACACAGACAGAGCACACACACACACATACAAAACACACACACACATACAGAACACACACACATACAGAACACATAGACAGAGCACACACACACACATACAGAACACACACACACCCAGAACACATAGACAGAGCACACACACACATACAAAACACACACACATACAGAACACATAGACAGAGCACACACACACATACAAAACACACACACATACAGAACACATAGACAGAGCACACACACACATACAAAACACACACACACATACAGAACACACACACACATACAGAACACATAGACAGAGCACACACACACACATACAGAACACATAGACAGAGCACACACACACACATACAGAACACACACACACACAGAACACATAGACAGAGCACACACACACACGCATACAATACACACACACATACAGAACACATAGACAGAGCACACACACACACATACAAAACACACACACACATACAAAACACACACACATACAGAACACATAGACAGAGCACACACACACACATACAAAACACACACACACATACAGAACACACACACACACACACAGAACACATAGACAGAGCACACACACACACGCATACAAAACACACACACATACAGAACACAGACAGAGCACACACACATACAGAACACATAGACATAGCACACACACACACACATACAAAACACACACACACATACAGAACACATAGACAGAGCACACACACACACACACACACTCGCCCAGGCCTTAAAATCATAACAGTGGGAAGAAAAGACGTAGCAGACAGAGAAATATTCCTGCACTTCTATAAGAGCAGCTCGGGGGCCCCAGGGCCTCCCACACACATGCAGGGGAAGAGGTCAGGGCCAGGAAAAAAAGGATGTGATGTTACACACAGTCCACTCTAAAGCAAAGCCCATCACCCAGACGTCTTTGCCTCTGGATAATCTTTACACGCCTGCGTCCAGCATGTCACAACGTCTTTTTAACGTTTCTGTCACGAATGTTTTCGTCAATATCAGATTTTTTTTTCCAATTTCAAAATTTCACCTACGCAAACGGAGACAGAATGACATGCTGATGTGAAATGCTAAAAAATTGAAAAAGAATGAAAAACCAAAGAAAAAGAAAACAACTAAAATAAAATAAAATAGAAATATAAGGATAGAATTTCAAATCAATTTCAGTAAAAAAAATTGGGAATCGGTGTACATGTGGAAAACAGAGGAAAGCATATGGAGAAAAAAAAATTATATATATATATATATATATATATTTGTAGATATATTGTAAAATGAATATTAATGAAAAGAATATTTTTTTTTCAGTAGAATTACAATGGAACATATAGTAATTATTTACTTATTATTTTACAGTGAAGTACTGTATTCTATATATAGGTGGAAAAGGGAAGAAAGTATATGGAAAAGATATATATATGTATATTCTATATATAGTTCTATTTCATATTTATATATATATATAATAGAATTAATTCATTAATAGAGAACCAATTAAATGACAGTAAAAATTTGAATTTAGTATAGATGTGAGAAAATCTGGAAAATATAAATGAAATGAAATTACAGTAAAAGATAGCAGAGTAGAATTTACAGTAAAAATGATATTTACTATCGGAAAATAATAATAATAATAAAATATAAAGAAAAATTATGAAAATGTATCTACAGATACATAATAGAAAGAAATAAAAAAATTAAAACAAAAAATGAACTAGGAATAGATTTTTTAAATTAAATTGCAATATAATATAGAATGGTAGATTTTACAATAAAAATAGTACTTTCTATTGGGAAATACAATGATAATACACTAAGAATAGAATTTTAATGAAATTACAACAAAAGATAAAATGATAGAGTTTACAATAAAAATGGTGTTTACTATTTGGGAGAATAATAATAATAATAATAAAATAAAAAAGAATAAAATATACTAAGAATTTCTAGAAATTACTAGAATTTCAATGAAATTATATTATAATATAGAAGAATAGATCTTGCAATTAAATTGTATTTACCATTGAAAAATATAATATTAATGATAATAATAATAATAATAAGAAGAAGAAGAAGAAAAGAATGAAAATGCACTAAGAATAGAATTTCAGTGAAATTACAATAAAAAAAATAAAGAATAGAATTTACAATAAAAATGGTTTTCAATATTGTGGAAAATAATAATAATAATAATAATAATAATAATAATATAATAATAAAATACAAATGAATAAAAATATACTAGGAATAGAATTTGAATAAAATTACAATAAAATATATAAAATAAAATTTACAGTGGAAATGGTATTTTGTATTTGGGAAAATATAATAATAATAATAATAATAATAAATAATGATCATAATAATGATAATAATAAGAAGAAGAAAATAAGAAAGAATAAAAAACATACTACGAATAGAAATGAAATTAAAATTAAAATGAATTTGATTACAATGAAAAATAGAATTTACTATAGCGGTAGGAAAGGGAAGAAGGAACTGAAAAAGGAAAGTCCAGGTTAAACACGTTCATCTTTTGTATGCGAGAAGCGATGCAGCCGAGTGACGAGGGACGTGTCGTATGTTCTCCTGCTGTAGAGTTCTAATTGGAACAAGTTAATCAATTTACTGCCGAAGTCGTGAGCGGCCATGTTGGCTTCACGTCACTTCCTGAACTCGGAGTGGAGATGATCCCGAATTCCTGAATAGGAATTTTTCTAGTTGACTGACTTTCTTTTCCTCCTCCTTTCCTCCTAACGGAGTGTATTAGAATTTAGTCGTTATCATGAAGCATAAAATTGTGTTTTTAGTTCTAATATTTCTAACTGTGCAGCTTGTTTTGACGAGAATTCATACTTTATACACGTATTTGTATTTTTCTTTGTTTTGTAGCTTGTTGTAGATGTTTTTACACACACACACACGTACACACACACACACACACAAATAAAAGAAGAAAAAAAAAAGGAAAGCACGATCTGTAAAATTTTACCGACTGAGCGTTAAATTCCACAGCTACATGATTTAGGTTTCAGCGTTCAGCATCTACACAAATAAATAACGCTCCTCAGAACGTTTCCCAAAGCTTCCCAGAACTTCCAGTGCTCCGGTATGAATGATATGCCTCTCAGGAACGCTGGCTGAGTTTCCGCTACATATTTATCCAGAGAAACCTAAAAAAAACCCTCGCATCCGCAGTCCAGGAGATCCACAGAATACAAAACCCTGCAGCTCCATACCCCTCTGTTTCCTTTATTTCTCTCACGTGACTAGAGAGTGCATCTCACTTTCAAGGGTCAGACTGTGAGAAATGGATGTTTAAAGAAAAAAACAAAACAATGAAAGCTTCCGCCAAAGAAAGTGTTATTTTTTTAGTCCAATGTGCATTAGTTAGTCTGGATTTTCATCAATACGGCAGGTGCCGGGAGAGAGAGAGAGAGAGAGAGAGAGAGAAAATGAGAGAAAGAGAAAGACAGAGAGATGGGGAATGAGAGAGAGAAAGAGAGAGAGATGGGGAATGAGAGAGAGAATAAGAGAGAAAGGGAGAGAAAAAAGAAAGAGAGGTATAGAGAGAATGAGAGAGAGAGAGAGAGAGGGAGAGAAAACAGAGAGAGAGGTAGAGAGAGAATGACCGAGAGAGAGAAAGAGAGAGAGAGAGAGAGAATAAGAGAGTGGGAGAGAGAAAGAAAAAAGAGAGAGGGGGAGAGACAGGAGAGAAAAGAGAGAGAGAGAGAGAGAGAGAGAGATAGATAGATAGATAGATAGATAGATAGATAGATAGATAGATAGACATATATTTTATTAAAGAAATATTATAAAATATTCAATTTATAAAGTATTCGAATATCGGTTTCTGGAGGGAGACTCGGCGTTTGTGTGTAAATTCGGATCGTCTGAAGTCTGTCTTTTCTCCTGTTGATATTTGCATAAAGTTTCTCAACTTTGTCCCATCGCTGATGTGGACACGCCCACATCTGGTCGCCGTCGCTCATGTCGCAGGAAGTCGCCGTGTCGAGATTAAAAAACAACGTCGTGTGATTCTGACCAATCGGGTTTGAGAATTCAGCATCACTATGATTTCAATCTACTTCTTTTCTTTTTTTTATGCAATTTACTACCAGGTTTTAATCCCAATCCCAAACAGTTGCCAACCACAGCTATTACTATGGTTTATAGCGTCGGAACGCTTACAGAGCTGATGTCACTGCGGGCAATGAGAAAGGCCTTGTGTGTCCAGGGAACGTTCAGCTCCATTATAAATATATACATATATATATCTACTCTATAGCGTCTGATATCTGTATGGAACGTAAAGGGGCTGTAATTCCTAACAGATGCTGCAAAGTCTGGAAGGGATCGTAATGTTATTCCTCATCTCCCAGCAGGGAGAATTTGAAGCGAAGTACCATGGCCTTAGCCGCCTTTCGCGTCGTCGCAGCGTGCGAGCTGAAGGTGTATGATTCTTGGATGCAGGCTGCTGCGAGACCGCCGTGTTCGGTTGAGCTCACTCCAATAGAGCGCCATTGTTCCTTATTCTTTATTGCTCGAGTGAAGAAATATAACGAGTCGTAACCGCGTGTTACAGAAGGATCGTTTATGAAACTGTTCTTTAAAGGCGAGAATCATCTAGGAGATGAGAAACGATGTTTATCTTAGGTATCTGATCCTTAATGTCTGATGTGAAAAGCCCCTTTTTATTCATCAGATCCAGTCTGGCTTGATGCCCGGACGCTGCTTCGTCAAGCGTGGATATTACTCAGCAAACACTTAGCCGGTGGTGACAGGAAAGCCCAGCCTTCTCGCCTTCTCCGCTTGTCTGTACGAGGAAACCCTTTTCTGTCTCCTCACCTACACGCAGAAGCTTCTGTCAATCCACGAGCTCCCATCCTTCTTAACACGGTTTTGTTCTTTACCTCTAAAGAACCTCTGAGCCTAATGAAACGTGACCGGACTGTTAGGCTGATGGCTCCGATTAGTGACCGCTGAGATTATAAAACATATAAACGTCCTTTCCATTCATAACGCCTTCTCTGCTCGCTTCGACACCTAATTGCACAAGATTGCTCTTTTTGGATAGACCATGGGTATAATAATAAACTGAGGAAATGAATGATTTTGCTTAATTTCAGCCTGGAAATATTCACGAGTTCGTTATTATCGTGTTGCGACAGAAGGCGATTAAATGACGATTGAGAAATCTTACACGTCACAAATCAAAAGTAAACAATGATTGGTGAAATCTGTGCTTCAGTAGAAATGTATTGTGTTGTTCTGGACCTTGAGAAAAATGTAAAACCATCAATATCGGCAGAATTCTACGACTAAAATCGGTTATAACAAACTTCGAAGGTGCCATGAGTCGATTTTAAAAAGAGTCGACTCTCTGATTCACTGATTCTCTGCACTGAAATCTAAGAGTCAACTCCAAAGCTTCCGAGTCGATTCTACATGCAGAAAATGATTCACCTGACATAAAAATGGCAAGCAAATATGAATTGATGATCTGAGTGTTTGAATTTGAAGGAAAGCTGGTATTTGTGAATGGAATCGTTTGGTATTTAACAAATCAGGGCTTGAAATGCAACAAGTCATCATCTTGATTTCAGTTCATATCAAAGGTCCAGGGAGTCGATTAAAACATCGACTCTCTGATTCACTGATTCACTAAAATTGAAGTCAACTCAAACCCTCAAAATCGATTCCCTGCACAGAAAATGAATCGCCTCTAGCAAACATGACTCGGATCCAAACAGGATCTGAGTGTTTCACTTAATGAGATAGTGGATATTGCCCTTTATTTTGAAATGAATTGGTTGGAATGAAACAAATGCAAATTATGTGCGTAAAGTCGCCATCTTACTTTCAGTTCATATCAAAGGTCCTGGGAGTTGAGTCCAAAAAAAACTCTCTGATTCACTGTCACTGATTCAATGAATCCAGGCTTTGGAAATGACAAGAGAAGAGTCAACTCCAAAGCTTCAGAATTGATTCCACTCTCAGAAGATGATTCTCCTCGTGTAAACACGACAAGCAAGACTTAATTTAATCGAGGCTCTGGAGTTAGTGTTTATGTTGAATCGATTGGAATTAAAGAAGTATGGTCTAAAATGCATGCAAGGTGCATAAAGTCATCTTCTTACTTTCAGTTCATGTCAAAGATCCTGCGAGTCGATTCCAAAATAGAATTCAACTCTCACTGATTCACTGATTCCACAGATTTAAAATATAAATAGAATTGTGAAAAATTGAGTAGAAGCAAAATAATTGATACTATAAAAAAGAAATAAAAGTATAATAATAGAAACATAATATAATATTATTATTTATAATGCAAATAATATAAAAATAATTTTAAAAGCTGATATCATTTTTTCTCTTCATCTATCCGATCACTGTAAATTTGATTTTATTTATTTGATTCCACGCTGCTAAGGTCAGCATGCGTTAGCGAACATTTAAGGTCACTCTGTGACCCTATGTGAAGAACCCCCAGGCCTCTTACCTCATGCTCTTTAAGTTCACACACTTCTCAGGAACATGTACAACCACAAGAGCACTGGCCAAGGCGCAGCACTGTAAACACTGAGAGCTCTGGACGGTAAACAGAGAGCCGTGTGTATGGAGTCCGCAGCCAGGCAGCCGCTGAGACGTGTCAGGGGGTTTGAGCGCGGGACAAACCGCAGTCCTTGATTCATCATCGTGAGTGCTTCGCTAAAACGCATAGCTGGCGTGCCTCTCTTCTCTCCTCTTCTCTTTATTGGTGGCGAGTTCGCTGCTGACTTGGCGAATCTTCCTTTCCGAAGACTCACACACTCGGTGACCTTTCGACAAACTCAGAAATGCTAATTTTAAGTAGCGTTTTGAATAAATTACTAATTTTCTTTATCTTAATATGAAAGGATTTATATCTACATTCCCTTTTAGTTCATCTTCTGAACACCGACATCTCACACAATTGCGAAAACTTGAGGTCAAATCTGATTGGTCATTTGATCATTGACAGGATTTATTTACTTATTTTATTGATGTATTTAAAAGAGTCAGTTATTGTAAATGTACCAGATTTGTACAAAATCACCCCACTATTTTGTCGCTTGTAGCACACCCACCTCAAGGTTCAAAGTGTGTTTCATTATGCTGATTGGATAATTGCTTGAATGTGCAGATGTTCAGGTTAAAGCGGTCTGTGAGTGTTTATTGTGTATCATCAGTTGTGTGTGTGTGTGTGTGTAAACCACACACGAACGCACATGTGGAACTGTCAAAAAATATTTCAAGGGGTTGGTTAAAAAAACGTGAAATACCCCCCATCCCCAAAAACCTCTAACCCACAACCTACTAACCCCCAACCTACTAATACAAAACCTTGTAATTCCCAACCCCCAACCTTCTAACCCCAAACCACCCAACCCCAACTATCCAACCCCGATCCTAATGGCTCAAATCAGATCTAATCCTCAACCCTGTAATTCCCAAACACTTATCCCCCAAACCTTCTAACCCCCAACCACCCAACGCTGCAACCCCCAACCCTGTAACTCCCAGCGCTCTAACCCCCAACCCTCTAATCCCTTACCACCCAAACCTTAACCTTCTTACCCCCAACACTCTAACCCCCAGACCTTTAACCCCAACCCCCAACCTTCTAATTCCGAACCCTGCATTGTCCAATGCCCAACCTTCTAACACCCAGCCCTCTATCCCCAAATCCCAATTTCTTAAGATTGGGGTTCAAGCCACAGCACCACCAAGCTGTCACTGTTGGGCCCTTGAGCAAGGCCCACTTGAGCAAGGCCCCAGGCCCACCCTGCTTCAGGGGAGCTACATCATGGCTGACCCTGCGCTCTGACCCCAACCCCCAAAGATGGGATATGTGAAGAAAGAATTTCACTGTGCAGTAATGTATATGTGACAAATAAAGACAACTTATCCTAACTAACCCCCAGCCCTCTAACCCTAACCGCCCAACCCACTACTCTCTAACCCGCAATGCTCTTACCCCAACCCACAACCACTCAAACTTCAACCCTCTAACCCCAACTACCCAACCTGAACCCCTCTAACCCCCTACCCCATCGTTCTAACCCCACCCCCCCAACCCTCTAACCCAATGCAACACTTTGGAGCACAGCACACAAGCGCTGGAATATACATTTGATCTGTTTACTACGCTCTGCTCGTAAACTCTCCACTAGATTTTTATGATTTTTTTGGCAGTGCTTTTAAGTGCAGGAATGTAGTAATAGAGATAGAGATTTTTTTGGGCCGCCGGAACGTTCCAGAACAGCATAACAGTTCATGTGTGTCACATTAATGCAGATTACAGCCCTCCTAAAACGTGGAAAAAATAAACAAACACCAATAAATTCGTAATGATGCTCTTTCTCACCCCTTTAAATGCTGTTCAGCTTCAAATGAACAACAAAGCTGCCCATGGCAACGTGCGTCATTTGGTTACTTTAACTATACACTGGTTTATTTGCCTCGATTTCGCTCTTTGTTTTTTCTTTTTAAATTAAGGCAAATTTTTATCAGAGTCAGTCATTTTGGTGTTGCTTTGCATCCTTGGCTGTGTCTGTAGTCGTTTAAGGTTTCATTGTGGTGAGGATCAGGATTATTCCGCTCACGCTTGTGGTAATTATTAGTTTTATCATATCGGTACCGACGTTTCTTACGAAAGGGCTCAGGTGGATTGAATTAGCTCTCAGGTCTGGGGAATGTTTAGTGACATTCAGGTAATCGTTTGTTGGGTTGCTTGTTAATTGAGTGGTAAGCTTCAATTACATCACGCTTAGGCCTCGTGGAGACACTGTGTCTTTTCACTGTGTGCCAGAGACAGAGTGGCACCGTGATCAATGGGCCTGCGTCATCGCCCCACAACACGGTTCCCATCCTGTCAAGAAGAAATGGTCACTTATTGCAGATTTTTTTGGTCTTATCCTTATAGTTTAGATAGTGATAGTTATCTGACACCATCCACCTCATCTACCACGTCCACCTCATCCACCTCATCTACCATGTCCACCTCATCCACCTCATCTACCACGTCCACCTCATCCACCTCATCTACCATGTCCACCTCATCCACCTCATCTACCATGTCCACCTCATCCACCCCGTCTACCACGTCCACCTCATCCACCTCGTCTACCACGTCCACCTCATCCATCTCATCCATTTTGTCCACCTCATCAATCCCAATCCATTTAATCTATCATGTACACCTCATAGATCTCATTTACCTCATCCATTACATCCACCTTATCCACCCGTTCCACCTCATCCATCTCATCCACCTTTTCCATCTCACCCACCTGTTCCACCTCATCCACCTTTTCCACCTCATCCATCTCATCCACTTCATCCATCTCACTGACCTCATCCTTCTCATCCACCTTATCCATCTCATCCACCTCATCCACCTTGTCCATCCAGTTTTTTTTACTCCTTATTACTTAGTTAATTAATAATTACTAATTAGTTAACCATCATGATCTTGACCAGAATAAAACACTTACTGATTAATAAATGAAAAGCAGTCTAAAAGTTCCATTAAGCTTAATATCTGTCCATCCATCATCATCATCATCATCATCCCACATTACATCACACCTATACGTGCTTTAAACGTCCCATTCCAGATTTGTTTTTTTTTAATGCTGTGAAATACACCACACAGGGTTTCCTTATTTAAAGACGTATCTAAGACGTGAAACGTTTTCTCATCCAGTGTCATCACCTGGTAGCCCCACCCCTCTTTCTCTACATAAGCAAAGCAGCGAGCATTGAGTGCATAAAGTGTCCAATATTCCACACTTTTCCACTTTTTTGTTATGGTTGAATAGGTACATCATTCGGGTTCTTCTTCTTCTTGGAATTTTCAGTGTAAACACACACTATTTATACTACACAATGCGGTTCAGGACGCACCTACAGGTTTTTTACAAAGCAATGCCAGGTGGCTCAAAGGAAGCAAGGGTTGCAATATTTTTTGAGTCTTTGAGTAGAGGACTGTTTCTGTGGTTGGATCTAAAAAATGTAGTGCACTACACCATGATGTTGTACCCTACATAGGGAGCAGACACAGTGAACAGGAAGCCATTTAGGATTTGTGAAGATTCTGCGTTGTTTTATGTAGCTGTGTTGTTTTATGTAGCTCCAGGATCCTGGAGGAACGTCGTCACGGTGTATTCCACCAGCTGTATATGTTTGAAATGACAATAAAAGCTTGACTTGATTTGGAGATGGGTCTTCCGTCTCTCGTCTTCAGCTTCAGCTAGAGACGGCTGGAGAGCGCGAGTGATTTAGTGTGAAAGTTTCCCCGGTGTTCTCTGAGGACTGTGCTCTCCAGCAGATGGAGATATGGCTTCCTGTTACATAATCCCCTGCTCTTATAAATTTTGACTTCATTTGGTGTTTCCTGTGTGAGTGTGTGTTAGTGTTAGTGTGTGTGTGTGTGTTGCTCTTACTCTTGCTTCACTCGGGGCCTCAGAGCGGCTGGACGTGGAGACTACAGAGAAAGTAGAACGGAGATCCAAATCCTTCTGCCTCTTTCTTCTGCTTCTCTCCACGTCCCTCGTGTTTCTCTTTAGCTTTCGTTCTTCCCGAATACAAAAAAAGGAAGAAATTATTAAACCTAGCATCCGTTTTTAAAACAAACAGGAATTAGCAAACAGCCTATTTTGATGACTATTAGCTGTAAAATGGATACTTAGCATTAAACGGTTATTTAGCCGATTTAGCCAGTTTGCTAAATAAATTTTAATCCATGTTTTCTTTTGAAGACTAGCATTCTGGGATCCCTTGTTTCAGTAACCTCTAGCATTGTAAAACTCCCTGTCCCTTGTTTTCATGATATGAATTAGGATTAGCAATATACATACGTAGCGTGTGAGAAACCGTGATCGAACCAGCTTACAGCTAGCGTCCTTAGCTGCACATTTTTGTATATTTTTAGCAATTTGTAAGTGATCATGGCGAATATTATTCCCTCATGTTCACAACTAGTGCTGCTGATGAGCTGGTTATCAGCCGCTATCTAGTGTGGTGCTGTCGGTGCGATCGTGAGCTTTTAAACTTTAATCAGTCGCTTCAGGATTTCAGAGGGTCTTTGGCGCAGGCACAGATGTGTAGATTTGTATAGATTCTATAGTTTTTTTCATCCATGTCATCCGTATAATATATATAAAATATAAAAAATCTTTAAGACTAAACTAATCGCTTGTCGATGCGCCTGTATGAATGCAGCGACACGTGAACTGGCGTGGACGTCCAGGTTTCCTGTGCAGAATCCCATGCTTGATTTCGTGACTGAAATCCCTCCCGGCTACGCTGAGCGGCGTGAACGATTCCTGGCGTTTGAACAGGAAGTGATTGGTCTCTGTCAGAAAGCGCTGTCGAACAGGACCGACATAAAGCATCATTAGGACGTGAATAGGTCCATGCAGGTCTGTGTGTGTGTGTGTGTCCTAGCTTCAGGGTTTTCCTTAAGACTTTTCCCCATCTGGAAAAAACGGTCGAAGTCCATGCATAACTTAGCTGTATTTTCCCATGCTGCAGTGTTATGAAATAAATAAGTCTTTTTTTTTGCTGGAATACTGTATTTCCCAAACCACGCCTTCCGCCTCCCTCAACTCCGCCCTAAACCCTCCCCTCCCCCGCTGTCTGTTAAACGTCTGACCGTTCAGGACAGACCTGTATTATTTTTTTAATCAGCCGGTTGTATCAGCGGTTGTTTCTCTGCAGCTCCTGCAGCAGTCGCTCTCGTCCTGTGTGCACAGTCACACCTCTGTATGAAACTTTATCAGCTTTTAATCAGGGCATTATTTGAAGGTTTCGTGGGAAAAACAGAACCTGATTAAGTGCCAAGCCTCTCTGAACCCTGAACATCTGCCCTAACTGGTACAAACCTCTGTGTGTGTGTGTGAGTGTGTTTTGAGTGTGTGTGTGTTCTCAGTGTGAGTGTGTATGTCTGTTCTGAGTGTGTGTGTGTGTGTGTTTTGAGTGTGTGTGTGTTCTGAGTGTGTGTTGTGAGTGTGTGTGTGTGCCTGTTTGTATGTGTGTGTCTGTGTGTGTGTGTGTTCTGAGTGTGTGCATGTGCTCTGAGTGTGTGAGTGTGTGTGTGTTCTGAGTGTGTGAGTGTGTTCTGAGTGTGTGTGTGCCTGTTTGTATGTGTGTGTGTCTGTGTGTGTTCTGAGTGTGTGCATGTGCTCTGAGTGTGTGAGAGTGTGTGTGTGAGTGTGTTTGTATGTATGTGTGTGTTCTGAGTGTGTGTGTTTGTGTGTATGTGTGTGTTCTGAGTGCGTGTGTGTGTGCGGCTAGACGTCAAAGGATTCTGTTGAATTCTCATGAAAGCGTGTGTTATGCGGCGTTACGCAGGAGAACTCATTTCCATTGACAGTAAATACAGCGAGCACACGCGTCTTCTCAATGCCCAAGACCTTCTGGTCAATTACATGCAGTCTTGTTCCTTCAAAAATTCCTTCGAGGAGGATCTCGTGAATGGGCACTCAGTGCCCGAGTGCACAAGGCGCACTCTCACCAGAGCCGGCTGCCAACCCGAGCGCATGGCCAGACGTATCTTCTGGGTGGAAAATATAAAACGCAAAAGTTACACACTTGTAAAAAAAAAAATATATAGAAAGAAAGAGTGAAGAATCTGCGATAGAAAGGTCAGAGAAGTACGAGTGAGAGAGAGTGTCTCCTGTACTGAGGAGAGATAGAGAGAGAGAGAGAGAGAGAGAGAGAGAATGCTGCAGTACTCAGGGATTCCTGTAGATGGAGTGCTGCATTCGCTCTTCGCTCTGCTGAGGGACATCTGAACCTGGTACTCTGTGCCTCTGTCTCTAAGGCTGGAATTTATTATTTTTTGCTAATTTCTCTGCTCACACACGTCGGATTAAAAACTCACCACTTAATGAAGAGGTCCAGTTCAGTAGGTGAGCTCGTGACGAGGGAAATTCACCACGCTGACCTAACACACTTTCTTTTTAATTAAAACATAATCATTTAATCTAAACACTGGATATGGAAAAGAGCGAGTGAAATATAACGGAACATCCTGTGTTGAAATCGAGTTAAAATAAGGAAGAGAGGAAGAAAGAAGCCGCACAACACACCGCAATTGGTGCTTTTTTCCTCGTTTCTTCCCCATTTGGGCAAATTTCCACGTACCAGCCGGTTCACATGCTTCCTCCGAACCTCCACGTCTGTTCTGTGGAGTAACACACCGGGCAGTGAAGCACAGTCTGCCCTCTTCCTCATACACGAGCTGACTGATTGTTGTGTTGCGTTTTGAAGGCATTATATATATATATATATATATATATATATATATATATATTTTAAATATATATATATATATATATATATATATATATATATATATATATTAATGTATTTATTTATTTTATTACAATAATTAATTTAATAATAATACAATTAATAATAATCATAAATTATTTTTTCTTTTTTTAAAATACATATTTAATTTGTTTATTTGTATATTATTTTTATAATCATTTATTCTTTTTTAATTATCATTTTGTGTGCAGTTTTAAATCAATCCCTCAGCTTTTCATAAGTAATTTCATTATATTTCATAAGTCATGCCCTATGAAATATCCGGAACATTCCACGTTTTTCAACAGGAAGTTGCTCCATCATCCAAATTTCTGAATTTCACAGGAATTTTTTTATTGTTTAAAAAAATATTTTCCACCTTATTACTAATTATGTCGGAATATCGTCTGAATCTGCAGCTCTGTGGCGCTAATTCTAGACCAAAAGCACGTCATTAATCGCTTAATAACATTTTATAGCAATAATTAGAAGATTCAAAATGTACTCATGACATTGGCACAGCTGCTAGCTGATGACGTTGATGCTAAGAGGGTAAGACGTTTGAGATGCAGCAGAACGTTTGAGAGATTGTTGCTGTATATTTTGCTAAAAAAACAGATCCTGAAGAAGTTACGCTCACGTTATAGCGCGTCGGCTAGCTGTCTAGCTTGCTCGCAGTCGTTCTTGCTAACGGTGCTTTTGGTTATTAACTTACTAAAATATGTCGAGTGATTTTATTTTAAGTCACAGTTTCTATATAGTGAAAAGTATCTTTGAGATTGTTCGATGACCTAATTATAGCATAGTAACTGGCTCCAAACCGGGAGGCGGAGTTTTACGTGGTGAATAGACACATTGGAATGCTGATTCGACCAATCAGATTAGAGAACCGATCAGTGACATCATAGCGCGGTTACAGCAGAGTTACATTTACTACATTTAAGTCCTCTGTTCCTGTCATAACGTTCTGTTTATTAAAGAACGCCATGTCGTCAGTTTTTATCTGTTTATAGTTACATTTGCTGTTCAGATCATCTGTAAAAGTCTTCTTGCAGTTAACAATTGAAAATCGCAAACCGTAAACCTCCTGATGCACTGACACTGGAGACTCCTTCCATCAGTGTTCACGTTATAAACGTCACCTCACAGAAAACTGATTCTAGGTAATATTATATTATAGTTCTGTGTACTGTTAGTACTGATGTAGCGTGTGGATTAGCTGTTGCTATAGAAACGATAACACATTGATATTTATCCATGTTTCGACCAGGATCGAGAATTCAGCAGCGTTGTGGTATAAACCTCATGCATGTGTGAATCATTTCAAGGCTTTGTGGAAGGTTATGAGTTTAAACTCATGATACGGAGATACAGAGCCACCGTCTCGTCTGAGCTGACAGGAGCGAGCGAGTCGGACCGCACCTGGTCATTTCACGCGTCTTGTATTATATCCGTGTTGTGCAACGAGGCTAAGATTTTAACCACATGCTTTTAGGCTGGAGCAAAACGTGTGTCCAGTTAGTGAGACCGAAACCCGACAGCTGTGTTTCACTGTAATATACAAATGAGCTCATAACGTTTGGACACTGACTTTCACAACTTCACAGCGCTGCTCCTTCACTGGAGAAGATTCTGCTGCAACAAAGCTAGTGATTTTCCTGACTATTTTCATCTCGGAGTTGTTTTTAAACCTGACAGGATCGGCATTCATGTTTGTCACATGTCTACACACTTCACCTTTAATTACTGTGTGTCACGTCCCGGAGGCTTTTATTGTTTCTTAGACTCAAGACGAACAAAATGACCAAACGTAGATGTTTTTAAAGGGAGAACAGCTGAAATGTTCAGGATGGAGTTACTCTAGGAGCAGAACGACTGGACGACTAAATGTAAACATTTCATTTTTAAAAACATGGTAATTAAAGTAAACACCAATGTGACCTGGTTTAAACTTACTATATACTTCATATTTATTTATTTTTTTATGTAATTTATTATTATAATTATGTTTATAATAATAATAATAAGAAGAAGAATAAAAATAATAATAATAATTATTATTAATTATTAATTAAATAATAAATAATTAATTTACAATTATTTTTCAATTATTATTGTTATTAATAATGGTAATAATAATAATAATAATAATAATAATTATTATTATTATTATCATTATTATTATTATTATCATTATTATTATTATTATTATTATTGTTATTATTATTATTATTATTATTATCAATATTATTGAATGATATGAAAAATAATTTTTGTAAGATAAAATAAAGTTAAATCAGACAATAATGTGCAAGAGATAAACAGAGATGAAGTTAAAAATAAATGAATTAAAGATAGGTATATTCATAAAATAATTGACATTAAAATCAATTAAAATGATAATTTTATATTATTTTGATTAAAATAATTAATAAATTAAAATGAATTCATTTTAGTTTATTTTGTATGTTGTAACCCTAATAATAATAATAATAA
>NC_080717.1:26324375-26524375 GCF_019097595.1 Hemibagrus wyckioides
TACAAAGATCTTAGAATCTAAACAAATTAATTTGCCTTGAAATTGAATGTAATTAAATATTAATTTATGTCAAATAATCAAATCATAGCATTGAAGAAATTTATTTTTAAAAAATGTTGTTATTTAATTGTAAAAAAAAAAAGTAATTTTAATCCTTAAATTAAAAAGAAAACACTGTCTGTTTTTTGTGTACTGTTGTATAGGTTTAGTAATTAAATAAACATATTTTAAACTTTAAAACATTAAAAAAGATTTTTTATTCAATTCTCACACACCTTCTGTGCTGTGAGAAGGGTTTATTAGCATTTGGTTATGATCATGTGGGAATCTTATTTACCCCGAAATTTCTAGTAAATCTATTTTTATTGCCGTGTTTTCACTTTTAAACAAACACCAGAGAGAGAGAGAGAGAGAGAGAGAGAGAGAGCGCGCGGTGGTGGTGGTGGAGGAGGAAGAGAGAGCGACAGACGTTATACAGGAAATGGTTTGGAAACTGCACTATTGCTCTTGTTCCTGTTTAAGAAATTTATTTTACTGTCCTAACCTGCTTCATCATTATGTCACGTTTGACCGTCAGTCCCACAAGATGGACTTTCGGATGGTTGCTACATCCCCCGTCACCCATCAGCTCTGTTCTTACAGAAAATGTTCAAATGATTTCCAGTAGAAATGGTGTCATCTGTTACTGGAAGCTCCGCCCACATCTGAGGCTCCAGGGTTCCGGCACCTGTCCTGTCGGTGTATGTAATTCACCTATAATTAAGGCCGCAGGAATTTCAGAGCGTGTGGGTTTGTTTTTGTTGTCGTTTTCACTTCAGTTGCTTTGTCGATGATGATGATGATGATGATTGATGTATTTTTATATCGGTGTCGTAGCAGCGTTTCTGCTAAAGGTCATTTCCAACACAAATTGTGATTGTTAATTTGTAGTTTTATTTCTACACAACATTACTTTCACAAACTACAAAATGTCCTTTTTTAATTGCTATGGAAATTAAAGCTGTTTTACGTTTTGAAGCTGCTTTCATTAATGTTATGAAGTCCAAATGAAAGCGATTCCTGCCCATGTTCCTGAAGCTCTGCCCACAACACAGTGTGTCACATGACCTAACAGGAAGTACGCAAGTGTTCCCAAACAGGAAGAGGCTTTTCCCAGACTCTTAATGCACAAACTTTTACATAACCACCAGGATGCATTTGTTATTTGTACAAGTTAGATTTAATAATAACAGTAATAATAATAACAACAACAACAATAATAACAATGATGATAATAATAATAATAATAATAACAACAATAATAATAGCAACAACAACAACAGCAACAATAATAATAATAATAACAACAATAATAACAATAACACCACCAATAATAACAACAACAACAATAATAACAATGATAATAATAATAATAATAATAATAATAACAACAATAATAATAGCAACAACAACAACAGCAACAATAATAATAATAATAACAACAATAATAACAATAACACCACCAATAATAACAACAACAACAATAATAACAATGATAATAATAATAATAATAATAACAACAATAATAATAGCAACAACAACAACAGCAACAATAATAATAATAATAACAACAATAATAACAATAACACCACCAATAATAACAACAACAACAATAATAACAATGATAATAATAATAATAATAATAACAACAATAATAATAGCAACAACAACAACAGCAACAATAATAATAATAATAACAACAATAATAACAATAACACCATAGCAACAACAACAACAGCAATAATAACAATAATAATAATAATAATAATAATAATAATAATATGAACAATAATAATAATTAATAAAAACATCAATTGCACCTTCAAAATCCTTTTTCTTCTCCTCTAAATCATTACTCTATCACTCTTCTACTTCTCCTGTCTTTTTTTTGTTACTGATGTCACTTAGTTTGTCATGTGCTTGTGAAGTGGTGCGAAGGTGTTACATAAAAAAATTGAACAAACAAACAAACAAATGTAAATACAGCTGATCTGCCAGGAAAATGATTTAGGATCACATAGTAACTCATAGTAACTGAATGAACAACAGACATTGTGTGTGTTGTGTTGTGTTGTGTTTATTCCTTATACTTTTCAAGATGTTAAAAACATTTTTAAGGGTTTTAAAATAACAACTATTACAAAAAAAATTCTCTTAGTTTGCTAATGAAAAAAATGTATGTTTAAGATTCATTTTGGAGCTAAATCGGACAAACGAGTGTGAACGTCTGAACGATGTGGATCAGTGTGTGTGATCAAGTACAATAAGTTTAGATTGGAAATATTGATTATTAATTATTCTTAATATTGAATTAATATTGATTCCACGTTCCACATGATTATACACTGCATGAGATAGTTAAGGAAGTGGAGGAATATTTGAAATCGCATGATTTCTTTCTGTATGGAGTGACTGAACTGAACATTTTATGATGAAAATATAGCTCCAAGGTCAGACTTTGTAGCCGACTTCATCCATATAGACCTTGCCGTTCGTAGAAACATCCTGCTGCGGCGGCGCTTTTTTCGTCTACGAGCTCCCCGAAAGCTCGATTTCTGAAAGCCTGAAGGTTGTTGTGGTAAAACAAGTAGAAACAATCAAACACAGATGGATATTGTTTTTAAATAGTTTTATGAAAGAAGGAAACGAATTCCTGGGTTTAGTGTGTGCCAAGAAAAAAACAAAAATCAAATCTAATCAGATCAAATCAAATCAAGACTTTTCCGTTTTTCCCTCCTTGAGAAACATTGAATGAATGAATGTGATGTACACCATAAGAGTTCCTCATCACCACACTGCAACATCGAACAACCCCGGTAACCAACCTGGATAGAATAGAGTAGAATTTAATGGAATATAATAGACTTATAACAAAAATGCAGAAATGTCTTATGGATCAAATAGAATAGAATAGAAATGGTACAGAATAGAACTATACAGTGTGTCTAAAGCAGCTGTAAAGCAGAGCTACAGTGCAAATCATTACAGTCAACAATTTTATTATTATTTCTGTTTAATTTAATTAATAGGAACAAACATTTCATTTAAAAATTATATTTTTTTCCACCGGGGATTGTTTAAGATTAAAGCTATCTAAGTGTTTTGTTTTATTTATTTAGTTAGTTAGTTAGTTTTTGGCTTTTAGTTTATCTGTAAAACAAACAAAAAATTCAGGATAAAATGTGAAAATAGAATTAACGCAGCTGTAAAACAGAGCAGCAGTTCCAAATGATTACAATCAACGATTTAATAATTATTTCTTAAACATTTATGATTTATTATACTTTTTTTTGTTACAGAATACATGATTAATGATGCTCTCTGTTTAGATAAGTTTGTTATAAAACGACAAAGAATTACAAAGAAGTTTTTAACTTTTTCCTTCTGCTCTAGACTTACTTCATGGATAGCAATTCTATATTTACATTTTAATATGTATTATTAATAATAGAATATTCATAATTATATTATGATCTAGTAAGGGATTAGAGTTCACCACTTACATAAGATCAGAATGAGGAAAGACTTATTCTGGGTTTTTTTCGTGTTATGATGTCATAACACGGCTCTTTAGCTAAATTCCGATTCGTTATTTTAGGTAAAGATTAGTATTTTGTAGAAGCTAAAATAAGTATTAAAAAACAAGGATCCCATCGGCCAGGTTTCTTTTCTTTGTTGAACTTTCTGATGAAAGTCTAATGTAAATCTGGAGAGGTCTGATATTCGCCCTGCATGTTCTAAACGAATTTATTAAACAAAATGAATCTGTTTTGTTCAATAAATTCGTTTAGAAAGTGCAGGAGGACTATTTTTACCGCATATGTTCAAAAAAGATGCAAAGATATCCTTTCTGCTAGACCTTTAGTAGGTTTTTTATATTCAGTGCTGCAGCTGTAACGTTTAGTTTAAAAGATGATCTATAATTTGTTTATCTTTTTGTATTTTAGACATTTTTTTTGTGTGTGTGTGAAATAATATAATTAGCAACATTTCACAATTAAATCTGATGTTAAACACTCACTAAAGCACTTTAGCATGTATTTACATATCATTATATTTGTCGGTTACTAAATTTAAGCTAAAGTCAATTTTTTTTTAACGGTTTAATAAACAAATTTTATCTAATTAATAATTCAATTATTTCTTTGTTGTAGAAAAAAATTCTGATTCTTTCAGTAAACAAATTCATACGAGGATGAGGTTTTCGTTCCTGACGATTTTCTACTTTTAATGCACATTTTATATCAGAAATAAAAATGAAAATACAATAAATTAATAACATCAAATGATTTTAATTCTTCAGTGTTAAATCAGTAATAAATAAAATATATAATAAATAAAAAAGTACTTTTCCAAACAAGTCCTTGTTTATTGTTAAGAAAACAGTGGAATACATTCATATCAAGCAAACAAAAAACTGTGTTAAGATTGTTTATTATTTAAAATGATTTATTATTTAAAAACAATGTTTTTCTATGCATAATTTTGTACAATTTTACAGTAAGTTGATAAATACTAAATGCTATTGTGAAATACTTCAAAACAAAACAACAACAATTAATTATTAATTTATAATTTTTAAAAAAAAGTTAAAGTTTGTTTTAACTTTCTAATTTGCTAAAAATGTGCTAAAATTGTAATGGAACAAAGTTTATGGTTAAATGATACTATAGATGATCTGAAATTTCAGGAAGTAATTTCAGAAAATGTTAAGATGAAAAAGAGACAAAACTCGCTAAAGAATTTTTTTGTCATATTTTAATAGGTTTAAGATTTAATTCCCGAGAGGAGGTTTATTTTTTTTTCAGGTAGTAAAGTAAGTTACACAATAATTACGCTTCACCCTTGCTCAGGCATCGGCTTCCTCTGTTTTGAATCAGAAAGGAAGTCGCTGTTTTTCAGCTGTGCATCAAACTTTCCCTTATTTGAATGTGTCAAACTTGTGAGTAATTTGTGGCACGTAGTCGCTGCTATTCAGTGGGGCTTTAAATCGATCAAGCGCTTGCTTGAAATTCGGCTTTCTCCGAGTCCTTTGCTTTAAAGACCGTGTTTCTGTTCCCGGGGATCAAACCCGAGGAGCTGAACTTATCCCTCAGGTGTGTGTGTGTGTGTGTGATACCTTTGAGATGAACAGATGAACAGATGAAGAAGAGGACTGGGGATTAGAAATAAAGGGGAGGGAAGTTAAAGTGGGCGGAGCAATCGTTATTGCGTGGTCGGCAAACGTCACTCGAAGTCGGTAATTATCACGCTGTTGTTTTAAGTTGAGTAATCCACAAAGGGCTTTGACTGATCAGATCTTTAATTATTATCCTTCTGACTGATTTTACTAAAGCAGCATCGTGACTGAAACTTGTAGTACGTTCTAATAGTTTCTATAGTAACTATTCATTCACCAGAAACGGATGACAAAGTCATTCACAAGAAACTGTGGGACACGATGTGTCATTTAATGAAGAAAAATCTACAGTCGTTGTAAATACAGGGGAACCTCAGCGTACAGATTGAATCGGTTCTGGAGGCGAGTTCTTAAGTTGAATTAAGGTGATTTGTATTGTGAAACGAATTTTCTCCTTAGAAATAATGTAAATGCAGATAATCCGTTCCAGCCACCCAGAAATATGAGCAATATGACCAATACAAAGAGTATGTAAACTGAACTGGCCCAAGCCGAGCATTCCATGTCAAGGATCCTCACAGGAAGTTGTGCCACCAAGCTTGGGCTAAAAATAGAACAGACCACCAATCTGTCAACTAAAAAACTGCCCTAAAAATTCGCCTAACTTTTGAATGCATGCCGAAGGCAACATTGGTATTCGTGGGTTGACTCTTTCCAAACAGCTTTCACTGACTGAAAAAAAAAAGCATAAAATTCGTTTCTCGCTTCGGTTGGTTTCACTTGGCTTTCTACTGACGCAAACAAGTTTTGAACGGCTCCCAGATGTTAGCCTGGCGTTCGATTTGGTTTGTCCGATGTAAATTTCTTGCAAATTCTTAAGGCAAAAATTCATAAGGGAGGGCATTCTTATGCAAAGGTTCCACTGTAATCTGTTTGGAGATGTTTAGGTAACATTTATGGAAGGAGTCTCCAGTGTCAACTCTTGGTAACAGTCCGTAAATTTTCTGACACGGAAAATCTTCAGGACGTTTAGCTTTATAGAAGTTTTTTGATGACGTGAGCTAGGTTTCTTTTTTAACTTCAAGAAAGAAAAAAGGTAGAGGCTGGTTGAGAGATGTTCCACGACATCTATAAATGGAGCCGTAAAGAGATAAAAAGCATGACGTCATTAATACTTGGGGGTCATGCTGTTATATGAAACTAATCCACTTCAAGGTGGTAAAGGTACTCGTTCTTAACTCGTCATTTCCACAGTGGGACATTTGGTTCCTTAGTCCTGTGAAAGAAACGTAGGTTGTGAACAGAGAAGAAGGTTCTCTTTTCCTTTTCTTCCACCATTGTCGTCAATCGTCTACCTGGAGAAGAGACCGAATAAATCTCTCTTGGTTGTCTGAGCACATGCCTCGGCTGTCTAAGCATGTGTCTCTTTAAAGCAAACACTTTGTCCTGCCTTCCTGCCCTAATCTTGGTGTTTATGAGGCTCCGTATTTAGTCGTAAGACAAAGGAGTGGGATTGGGCGCGGGCCGTGGGTGGTCTTGGTGTGACAGTTGCCCGGTTACTTATGTATCCATCTTGTTTAGTGAGGCTCCGTACACTGGCCTTTTGAGACCCGCCTGTTTCTCCATCCTCCACGACTCAGATTTTACAGCCATCTGCCAGTTTGCCTGGCAGAAACAGTGGCTAACCTTGAAACTTTCTTTGAGTGCTGGCCCGCCACATTTGACCCATACTTTCCAGGTCGTGACCTTCACCTTATTTCCTAGCATGTGGCCATTCCGACAGCAGGGTTAAGTTTATCTGATACCCCCGCTCAGTGCTACCGCGAAGGGCCGGGTTTCGGGAAGCAGGCCACTTAGCTTTGATGCTCCGGTTTCTGCTCTGACCCTGCATCATCCTCACCAAACTTGGGTCCATCTGGCCAGACCTGCAGTCAGATTCCCTCCCACCACCCAGATAGTCGAGGTGAAGAAAGAGCCTCTTAACTTCACCCCCGTTGTTAACTTTAACCTACTTAAGAGCTGTGGAAACACACTATGGGATGTAATATCCTGTTTCCTAGTTCCTCTTTATAATTCTGCCCAGCAAACATTTCTTGTTTTGGTCTCTGAGCTGACCTTCCCCAGGGCAATTGTGTCAAATTTGGGAGGTTCCACTGTCTGGGCTCGAATCCTCGACTCTCTGATGGTGCTGGGTGCCAAAGGGGAGTTCATCCGTTAGCTAGTTTCCAGCTTCCGGCCTTCTGCTTGGTGTTTCTAGGAACAAGCAGCATTGGACTTGCCTTGTCTGGATCAGATAGGGAAGGGAGGAGTGCATGAGAGAAAGAGAGAGAGAGAGAAACACTGTGCTGTAGAGAGACAGCATTACACTGTCAGACTAAAAGAACATCTGGGTTTTCCCCCATGACAATGCTGACATGGATATGCGACAAGGAGGACAGAAGGACATCCGCTTTCTGGTAGACAAGAAAGGTCATAGAGAAGGGAGGGAAAGTGGAAAAGAGAGAGAGGGAGGGAGGAGGAGGTATGGCAGTTTGTGTAATTACGGTGGAATGGGAATGTTGGCCAGCACAAGGTACTAAAAAAGAGCCGAAGTTGGCAGTGTCACTTGTGAGAACGTGTCAAATGTCAGCTGGATAAGAAAGCAGAGATGGCTTTGAACTTGAATTGGAGATCAGGGTTTGGGTTTCATGTGGAAGTGTGTCCATATGTGTGTGTGTGTGTGTGGGCGGGTGTGTTAGAGGTCTTCTTAGCACTCTTCCTGGCAAGTGAAGCCAGCGTTAGCCTTGAGTGCTCTCCCTTGTGGGAGACGTATTCGGCAGAGAGCAAGGTTGCAGAGCCGAGCAGCATCCGAGCCGCAGGTGCTTCTTATCCCTCGGTGAAAAACGCTGTCTCTGGCACGTCATCCCCTTCACACATCTGCCCATCGTCTTCATGTCACGGAATGAAAATTTGGCCAGTGTTGTTCCTTGATCTTGAGGTCACACTTTCCCACACAGCAAATAAACCACAATTAAGTGTTGTGTTTTGACGATCTGTTGACCCTGACTGACCTTACGCCAACCCACGTTCCCCCTCCTGGGTATATACAAAACATGATCTGGATACTTCACTTCTCTGGATGCATTTAGTGTGGTTTTTTTTTCTATTTAGCTTATTTAGCTGACTGACCCTTGGCCAAAGTGGAAAGGTCAATCGATAAAGATGGGATGCAAAAAAGAGTTTTTATGGAATGAATGATGATGTATGTATCTCAGTGACGGACATAAATACAATCACATTGTCCATCTTCTTGACACGATAGGAGTAGCAGTCTGCATTAGGACTGGGTTCCTACAGGATGCAATAAAAATCACAAGGTGAACAAGGTGGTCTAGGAGGAACGTTGTTTCACTTCACTGTGTACTGGATCTGCTATATATGGTTGAAGTGACAATACAGCTTCTTTGACTTTGACTTTGACTTTTGAGCAATCGGTCAAGATTGCAGGACTAAGAAATATGGTCCTTCCTAACTGGATTAGGATGCTAGTTTGTTTATCCCATTCCAAATTTATTTCCCTTTCCTGTTATAATCTGCTCCACTCTTCTCTTCTGGGAAGGATTTCCACTAGATGTTGGATGGTGGCTGTGGGGATTTGTGTGAATTCATTCAAGAGCATTAGTGAGATCAGACTCCAGTTCATCCCAAAGGTGTTCAGTGGGAATCAGAGTCAGGGCTCTGTGCAGGACACTCCAGTTCTTCTACTTTCTCCAGCCTTCACCTCCACACCATGTCTTCATGGAGCTCAGAAGATTTGTGCACAGAGGCATCGTCATGCTGGAGCAGGGTTCGAGCCTCTTAGTTCCAAAGACATTCTAGACAAGTGTGCGCTTCAAATGTTGTGATAACAGTCAGGGGTGCACATACATTTGCTTAAACAGTGTACTTTGGTGTTATTTTCAGGGGCATAATGATCGTACTCGATTGAAAAATAAAAATTAATTAAAGGCTTATTCTGCTGGAATCCACGTCCACTTCAGGTTTAAATCCAAGCATGAATACAGATTTCATACAATCGGATAAATATGTTGACCTTCCGAAGCCAAAAAAGATGGAATATTTACAACATGGATTAACAGTGATCTCAAAACAATGTTGCACTGACATCCTTCCAGTCAGCAAACAAGTTGCATGTTATGCTGTTGAGATTGCACACATCGTGCTGATGTTGCCCAGATGTTTCTGGGATTTCTTTCCTCGCTGTGTTTCACTGTTTACCTGCAGAACTGAAATCGTGTATCTCACATGGTAATAGTGCAATGGTCCATGAGCTCTTTTTTTTTGCTTTTCTGCAGCAAGAAATAAATAAAACCTCTTTGTGTTTCCGAGATTTTGCATTTCTCATCCAGCCTCTCGTGTGGTGTAGTGCAGGGCTAAGACTCGCGGGCTAGAAAAAAAAAGAAAAAAGAAAAAAAAAGCCCCCATCACCTCACCAACAAAGACTTAATGCGGCGTTCTTTGTTTGTTTTTCTCTCCATCGCTCGTGCCCCACCAGAATTTCTAAGAAAGACGCCTATTTTTTATGTTTCCTTTACTTTATAAAGCCAAATCAAACGCTTGCTGTACACTGCAGCTTCTTCATGTGCATGGGCTGGATGATGCTTCACCAGAACCTCGAGCATGTGCTCCTCATCCGCAATGGCAGCCAAACGTGTTTGTTTTTAGCTCTTTATCTGATTCACACTGATTAAAACTTCATTATCTTTCCATCTTGCGAGAGTCGGCATGAAAAGTAGTCGTCTTCTGGTGTATCGGTTAGGTATAACAGAGCCTAGATTCGTTGTCACGTTGGTCTAGACTGCGGACGAAATGGCCCGGCATCCCGATTCGATCTGAGGTCCTTCTCGTTGTAGATGTTCCGTGAAGAGACCTTCACAATTCGTTGTTCCTTCACAGAGATCGACAGGCGGGCAAATGGCTCAGACGTTTTTCTGATCGCTTCCTGTCGTGTCAAGGTTTGAGTCATGATGTGTTAATGCCAGGGGTTTGTGGTTTAAGATATACATCGTGTCTAGATATGCCACGGCAAAATATGCCAAATTAAGAGTTCCCCTCATGTTTTATTGTAAATTGATCAATATATGACGGTTTGCTGTGGCAAGGTACGTCATGTCCGGTTCTCCAAGGTTCTCGTCATGTCCGGATGTAACTAGTTCTTGTCGTGTCCGGATTTCATGTCAGGTCAGGTTGGCATTCTTGCCCACGTCACTGGAATATTTCGAATGTCATCCCAAGATACAGTATGATTTGATATCCTGTTGTTCATGTTGTATGGAGATATTCAATGTCATGTCCTGTTTTTATATCAGCTGAAGATTTCATGGCAAGAGTGTGTACCGTGTATATGTCACGTCATATCAAGACTTTGTTACAGTATGTAAATTCTAGTGTGATTTTATGTCGTACGATGTCATGTCGATTTATCTCAAGATATGTCATGTCATGTGAATATATGTCAATATGTCATGTCATGTCAGTATATCTAATGTAATATTAATATAAATCAATATGTCATGTCAGTATGTCATGCCATATTGATATATGCCAAGATATGTCATGCCAGAATATGTCAATATATGTTATGTAAACACATGTCATGTCAGTATATGTCACGTCATGTCAAGATTTCATTACAGTATGTAAATTCTAGTGTGATTTTATGTCATGTCATTCACGTTGTATGATCTCATGTCATGTCAATATATCTCAGGATATGTCATGTCGTGAATATGTCATGTCAAGATAAGCCATTCCAATGTCATGTCAGTATACATCAAGATATGTCATGTCAGTTTGTCATGCTGTGTTGATATATGTCAATATATGCCATGTCAGTATATGTCAAGATATGCCATGGCATGTCATGTCACATCAATATATGTCATGTCAATATATGTTAAGTCACATCAGCTTAGGTGTTATGTGAACACATTTTAGAACACTTCATTCACGTCAAATCAGGATGTATAATGTCAAGATGTCATTTGACCTTGGGTTTGATTCGGTCCTGAGAGGACACCCGTAGTAAAACTTCTGCATCTTCACACTTTCGGTTGTTCGGATCGTTTTGTATTTGTAACGTAACGTAAACAAGCCCAGTGTCTATTCCTCTTCTTATCACTGGGGAATCAATTTTCACTCCCCGCTGCGCCGCAACTTCACTTTTCACTCAACTGCTACCTTTCTGTCGCACGATTTTATCAAACTTTTCCTATTGTGTTGTGCGGATTACATTATTTCACGCTTCTTCTTTAACATTATGGGGGTTTTTTCTGCCCCAACAGTTACAGCGGCGTATAATGTTCATTTCTAAAGCGTTTTCGTCTGTGAAAGAATGGCAGCCGTTTCCAATAAGAGCCTTATGATCGGGTGAGGTGTGTCTCTAACAGGAAGTCGATTTCATAGATAAACGCAGCCCGAAGGATTTGATCAGCATTCCAACACAGACACGACAGAGGTGTCTTAACAGGTCGTTATTATGCGTGTGTGTGTGTGTGTGTGTGTGTTTTTATTCATGCAAGATCCTGTTGCGTTTTTTTTCCCAAGCAATCATTGTGTAGAAATTCCAGACAAAAGCTTTCAGTGCTTTCAGTTGGAGTCTGAATGGCATCACCACCCATCCCTCCTTCAGACGAGTTTAACGGTCCGACTTCTCACGTTGCTTGACGTCTCACGTTGCCTTCTCATGTTGTTTTGGGAGGAAGCTGCCAGAAACATGATTTACATCCACATCTGATGACAGACTGTGAAGTAATTCGAGCGATCCCGTCGAAGTGTCGTCTGCTCGCGAGAACGTGTCAGAGCATCACCCCGGGACGGCTGCCTCAGATATCTGCCGTGTCTCGTTGGTATGGAGGTCGGCCTTCATTCCGCATTCCTGACGACGGGATAAAGCTCCTCTAATCCGTTTTAACCAGGTAGCTCACGTTGGCAAGCGCTCATTCGGCATTCCAGCGGCATTCCGACTTGAGGAAGTTGTCAAGGTCTCTGGGTTGTGTGCCATCGCATAACAAAGGGAGAAGCCCCGTTCACAGAGAGATAACCTTTTAAAAAGTTTTGTGGGAAAAGTCGACGAGATCGTGTAGAATCTGGCGTGTCGAATAGGCGCTGCGTCCCAAATGACCTACTGCGGACTAACACTATGCCCTACTTTGAACTCTTAAAAGTCGATTCCGAAATCACGCCTGGCTGATTTTACGTTTTATTTTGGTCTGAAATCGTGCTTGCTTTCGATAACAGTAGAGCAAACGTAAAGAGAAAAAAAAAACGAAACAGAAAACAGGCAGAGGCCAGAGACGCCCAAATCCGAGCGAACGTTGCTGCTTTTCCTCAACGGAGCATTAATTCAGAACAAAATGCGCTTTGTGATATTGTAACGTCTGTCATGTTCATACTGTAAGCGATCAGCGAATGTTCGGCGATCTGCTCCTACATGTGTTCTTTATTCCGAATGGATCTAAACTCTCGGTAGACCTCCGAGCGGCTTCTCCTGATGGGAAACACTGCAGGATTCCGACATGACTTCCAGCGACTGTGTCAGACTTAATAGCAGATACAATGAGCACAGCGAGCTTTGCTAACCCAACACCAGCCCTTCAGTTTATACAGTAATCTATTAGCGATGTCCAGTCATGTGTGTTACACTGTTTTTTTTTTAAAAAACCGGACCAGAGAGAATCCACCGGTTATTGTACATTCTTTTCCAGTTGCATCAGTTGTATAAGGATCCATTGAGAAGAATGAGGCTTTCTGGTCTTTTTTTTTGAGAGAGAGCGAGAGAGCGAGAGAGAGAAAGAGGATATCTAATTATCTTGCTGTCTGGTTCCTCTCGGATGCCGAATAAACATCCGTTCTTCTTGTTAAATTCCATTTAGGTTGAGACACAGAGAGCCTGTGTGCTGGAAGAATGCACAGTAGGAATTGCGTTTCACAGTTTCAGATTAGGAAGACAAATTCTTTAGTCAAATGAGGAATTGTGTCAAATGACCAAATGACGCTGTGTTGCTTCAGTGGATGGAAGAACCTCAGGGTTACTGGGTCGTGTTTAGGCGTTTTTTTTTTTTTTGCAGCCAAGCATCAGGTTAAGAGCCGAATCCCGTATTCCGTATTCAGATGTGGGCGGGGTTTCAGTGTGGAAATCATATTTTAACATCTAGTTATTTATTCCAGATCATCTAATAATGTTCAGTATTTAACGAGGACACAAAATCAACAAGAAAAGATCATTAATCAGTTAATAAATTAATTAAAAAGATTTTCTTTCTTTCTTCATTTCTTTTTTTCAAGTACTTTATTGTTATTAGTATTTTTTATTATTATTAATGTTTTTATTTATCTATATGTTTTAAGAGAATATTTTATTTATTTATTGATTGATGGATTTATTTATTTATTTATTTATTTCTATTTTTTTTTTTGCCAATACCAGCAAAAAATACTGGATCACTTAAGACTTTAGTTGAATTGAAAAAAAGTTTTTTAATGGAAATGTTGACCTATGAAGAAAGGAATTTAGACGTTTTAACATTTTCAGAAACTTTACGTCGTTTCCACCGCAGGAATTTTTACTTAATTTTTCTTTTTAGTTTTAAGTTTCATTAACTTCAGCTGCGTCTCCAGTGAAGGCTTTATTCAGGAACTGTATGTACATTTTAAACAGCAGGAACCACTTCAGGAACTTTAGAATTGTTTTCAGAGCAAGCAACAACTGTTTCAGAAACTTTTTTAGGACCTTTTGGTCCGTGTTCACTGCAAGCAGGAGCTTTTTCAGGAACTTTATATGTGTTTTCACTGCAAGAAGGAACTTTTTCAGGAACTTTGTGTGTTTTCACTGCAAGCAGGAACTTTTTCAGGAACGTTATATGTGTTTTCACTGCAAGCAGTTTAAGGAACCATTTATGGAACCTTTATGGAACTTTTTAAGGGCTTTTAGACATGTTTATAAGCATAAACCTTTTAAGAAAAATGAGAAATGTTATTTGTATATGAAGGAATGGAGGAACTTTTTCAGGAACTTTAGGTCTTTTTTCAAATCTGTTCTTATCGTAAAAGAAGACGATCAGGTCATCTCTGAGTTTTTAATTATTCTCATTCTTGTTTTTTAATCATGTTTTTTAATCATCTTCCTGTTAATATATACTTATTTTACTTAGGTTGCTTGATCAAGATTTATATTTTTATTATTATTAGGATTCTACTTGTTTCTTCTTCTTCTTCATTGTTTGTTTTCTCAGATACGATACTGATTTCTAAAACCATCTTAAACACCTCCTATAGCATTCCTGCCTCTGTTTAAACCTCGGGTCAGGAACCATTTCAGGAACTTTTCAGGACGTGTTTTCACTGCAAGAAGGAACTTTTTCAGGAACTTTAGGTCTGTTTTCACTGCAAGCAGGAACTTTTTCAGGAACTTTAGTTCGGTTTTTGAAGCAGGTAGTGAAAGAACATTTTATGGAACTTGCAGGGACCTTTTATAGAACTTTTATGGAACTTTTTAAGGAACTTTCAAGAGTTTTTCAGTAACTTTAGACGTGTCTATGAGCATAAACATTTTAAGAAAAATCAGAAACTGTATTTGTGTATGGAGGAATGGAGGAACTGTTCCCGGAACTTTTGGTCCATTTTCACTGCAAGCGGGAATCTTTTCTGAAACTTTTTCAAGAATTTTAGGAGTATTTTCAGGAACTTTAGATCTGTTTTGGTTGCGTCTTCAGGATTTATACTTTTATTATTATTCCTGCTCATATTATGTCCCTACTTGTGTCTTCTTCTTCTTCATTGTTTGTTTCTCATATGATACAGCTTTCTAAAACCATCTTAAACACCTCCTACAGCGTTCCTGTGTTTGAACCTCAGATCAGTGGAGAATTTCAGCTGCGTTAGTTATTTAGTTTAGTGGTTTACTTTTTTTCCTCTAGTTTACTAGTTAAAACTCTTGTGTAGTCGCGCTACTTGTATTATCTTCTGCTTGATCTATAGCTTTCCTTGTCATTTGTAAGTGTCTTTAGACGTAATCACCAGTTAAATGAATAAAGGTAAAGGTAACGTACGAATCCGGGTAAGACTCTCAGCTGAGCGTGAAGCTGCTGCTGAGGAACACAGCTAACTAACAGCAGTAAAGCTCCAGGGTTCCTGACACACTGCCTCTGACTTTCCCCGTGAGATTCCTGCTCTCAGGTTCACTCTCAGAGTCAAGGCTGCTATTGAATCTACAGGCACTGAAGAGTGTTTGGTCTTTAACGCCGTAAAACAGAGCTAATCTGAGAACGGACGGATTCCAGGACTGCCTTTAATCCTTAGCGCTAAGTGCTCACGTGAATCATAACGCTACACTCGACATGATACACCACACCTTTTTAGCCATTTTCAGTTACATTTAATACTTTGGAGCCTCCATAAGACAAACTAGTTCCTGTTCTCACTTACGTTAAAGTCGTTTCCTCACCAGATGTTTTTTTTTTGTTTTGTTTTTGTTTTTCTCTCATTTTTGGGAGACAAACAGAGCAGCTGTTCTCGTTATAGAGAAACTGCAGGAACTTTTATAAGGAACTTTTATGTGCTTTTTCTCTTTCTTTGAACTTTTTCAGGAAATTTCGTCACATTTTTGATGCATGAAACTTTTCAGGAGCTTAGAAATTTCAAGGAGATTTTCACTGCAGGAACTTTTTATAATTATCTCAGGAACTTTAAGTGGTTTTTGTTGCAAGAACTTTTTCCATGAGCATTCAGTTTATTTCAAACGGAGGAACATTTTAAGGAATTTCAGGGCAGGTTCCTCTGCAGGAAGAGTTTCAGGAACCTTTAAATGTGTTTTTTCTGCATGAACTTTTTCAGGAATTCAATTTAGGGCTGCAAGTCACTGCAGGAACCTTACATGGGACTTTTTAAGGAACTTTAGACAGGTTTAAAATCATAAACACCTTAAGAAAAATCAGAAGCTTTATTTGTGCATGGAGGAATGGAGGAACTTTTCAGGAACTTTAGGCATGTTTCCACTTCATCAATTTTTTCAGCAAATCAGGACCTTCAGCTGTGTTTTCACTGCAGGAATTTTTACAGGAACAGTTTGAGGAACTTGAGGCATTTTCCCTGTTTTCAAAAAATTTTAGGAAATAGTTTAAGGAACTTTCAGCATGTTTCTATTGCAAGAACATTTCCCAGGAATGTTTTAAGGAATTTTGGTGTGTTTTCAGTTTTTGGGGCAGGTTCTATTACAGGAGATGTTTTAGGAACTAAGAAACTTTTGACATGTTTCCACTTCAGGAACCTTTTTCAGGGACTTCCAATTCCAAATGTTTTCCAATACAGGAACTCTTTCAGGAAAATGTAGTCGTTTTCCGTGTAGAACCTTTTTTTTGCGTGTGATTTCCTCACGTTCTTTAGAGGAACTTTTCTTTAAAGGATCTCAGGAACTTTAAGTGTCTTCAATTGTTTTCCAGTGGAAGAACCTTTTTAAGGAATTTAGGTGAGTTTTAATTTTTAGGTCAGGTTCCACTGCAGGATCCTGCAGGAACTTTTTCAGGAATTAGGAACTTTAGATGTGTTTTTTGTTTTTGTTTTTTGCAGGAATTCACCAACTTTAGGAAGAAACTTTCTAAAGTCAGGAACTTTTGGGGGAACTTTTGACATGCTTCCACTTTAGAAATTTCAGGCATTTTGAACTTTTAGGGTTTTTTTTTTTATTGCAGGAACTTTTTAAAGAACTTTTTAAGAAAGTTTACATTCATTTCTAATGCAGGAACTTCAGAAATTCACAAAATTGTGTTTTTATTGCAGGAACATTTTGTTTATTTCCATGACAGGAAGCTTCCCCAGGAACTTTAGCTAGATTTCCACCACAGGAACATTTTTCAGGAACTTTAGCTTTGTTTCCTGTAGAGGAATCAGTTCTCCTTGTAGTTCTAGTTCCAGGAACTTGAAAAAGTTCTTGTAGTGAACTTGAACTAAAAGTCTAAAGCGTTTGCAGCTTGTTGTAATGAACCCGTCAGATGAGCGATGCTTGCTAACGCTTTTCAAGCGTTCGGCGTGACGCTTCATGACGAACGGAGCGGAATATTTCCACATCGTCTTCGTTTCGTACGAGCGGCGAGTTCTTACGTAAGGAGATCGAGCCGGTCAGAAATGTCGGCTCTTCACAGCTGGGTCTGTTTCAGAAAAAAAAGAAAAGAGAGGAAGAGCGGCTTCGGAGCGCTTTAATCGGACAGGAAACAAAAACGCCTGGAAGAATTTGCCGAGATGAGTATCTGTGTCTTTATTCCAATAGAGGGACAGATTCATTTCTCGAATTTAAGAAGAGAGAAAGATGGAGAGAGAGAGAAAAGAGAGAGAGAGAGAAAGGTTTTCCCACACAGGGACTGCAACAGCGCTGCTCATTCCCATCCATCTCACTGTTTCAGGGCTGGAAATCCCCGCGTTGCACAAAGAGGCCAAATTTAATCCTGCACCTCTGCAGGCGCGGGAGGCTCCCTGGCCAACATCCATACGAGAGGCACTTTTGTCTTGGAAGCCTTTAGGGAGCAAAGCAATTGTTGCGGTCATGCAGCCCCCCCACCTTTTTTTAAAAAAAAACAAAACAAAACAAAACAAAACAAAAAAACCCAAGTCCAGTGTGTTACTTGTTGTCGAAACATAAACTCTGGATTGCTTTTCCTTTGTACACGTTTTCACCGTGCCGTCACCGCCAGGGTATCTCACAGGGGCTTTAGGAGAAGCTGATAATCTTGTAACCCGAAGAGACGTTTCTTCGGGTTCTTTTGCATCAAATTGAGCAGCTGAACAGTAGAACAGAGGAACAGAAGAGCGGTGGAGCGGTGGAGCAGTCGCTGTCCCAGACGTCCAGAAGGAGATTTCCTTGTGAGGAAATACGAGCACTACTGCCTCACTTCCTGCCATAAAAGCAACACATCATTCCTCGTACTTCTTATTTTCCATTTGGACTCTTTCTTTTGACCGTCTAAGGAGACTAAAAATCCAAGCCGGCATCTGCAGTTTTTAAAGCCAGTCTTTTTAGAATTGATCATTAAAGACAGATTTTTTTTTTTCAGCATTGAATGTCTGTGTCATGTCTCACTCCACAGTGGAGGTTAACATGAAGCTCATATGAAAGTAGACACTCAGGACTTTAAGAATTTGTAGTGTTTCAGAAGGATTTCTGTTTTCTCTAGTCTACTAGGGGTGACATTCATAGAAAAGTTATCTTCAAAGTAAATGCTGAGATCAAACCCGTTTCTGCTCTCTGAGATACTTCTCCAACAATTTTATATCAGACCTGCGGCCAGAAAATCATTCCATTGTTTACACTGATTGAAAATGTCCCTTAAGTTGGTGGTCAGTGTTAAAAGGGTTAATTGTGTCCTGGTGTTGTGTTCGACTTGGGCTCAGCTGCTCTGTAAATAGAGTTCGACTCGATTCGTCTTGAACGTCTCTTCAGTTTCCAGCAACTTTTAAGCAACGAAAGATTTATGAGCCGAGTGTCGTCATCATTCCTGCATGTTTCTGGTTAAAGATCAGTTCGTTCAATGTTTCCTCTCACCTCACAAGATATCTTCGGTGTCTAAACTTCTTGCAAGTCTGTAGTTTAACAGCTACAAAGTCCACCTGCAGGTCATACTGATGTGGTTTGAGACTCTGGGACTGGTGTGTAACGTTACATCTTGGAAACTTTTTTCTCAGTACATCTTATCATCGTTCCACTCCATAGGCCACGTCAACTCGCAGTCGTGTAAAAATCAAAGCCTTATCTGCAAGTTAGACGCATTAAGCCATCACCTTGATTTCAGTTCATATCAAAGGTCCTGGGAGTCCATTTAAAAAAAAGTGACTCACTGATTCACTGACTTGCTGATTCACCAATTCACTGATTCTAGGCATTGAAAATGAAGAGTCAGCTCCAAAGCTTCAGAGTCGATTCCACACGCAGAACATGATTCTCAGTGGATACTGGCCTTTATTTTGAAATGGATTTGGTGGAAGTGAATAAACCAGCGCGTAAAATGCAAGTTACATCTAACAAGTCATCATCGTGATTTCAGTTCATATTAAAGGTCCTGGGATTCGATTCACTGACTCACTGATTCACTGATTCAAGCATGGAAAGAATCAACCCCCAAACCTCTCTATAATTAATTTCCTATAACAGTAACATTATTAACAGTAGTGCCTGCTGTATGGCAAAACACAGACTCTCTCTCTAATATTATTTGTCTCATAGTGTTATTGTTGCCATAGCAACAAATTACACATGGCTGGTGGTCTCTGAAAATGAACAGACTTAAACAGATTTGTCTCATATCTCTGGGGTTGGGGGTTTGATTCCAGCCTCTGCCCTGTGTGTGTGTGTGTGTGTGCGGTTGTGTGTGTATGTGTTTGTTTTGCATGTTCTCCCTGTTCTTCAGGAGTTTCCTCGGGGTTCTTCGGTTTCCTTCCCAGTCCAGAGACATGCGTTGTAGGCTGATTGTTGTCTCTAAATTATCTGTAGTGTGTGTGCATGTGTGTGTGTGTGTGTGTGTACATATGTGTTCTGTGATGTTTTGGCACTTCGGCCAGTGCGTCCTTCACCTTGTGCCTTGACTCTGTTAGGGAGAGACTCCAGGTTTCTCAAAACCCCATGTAGGAGAAGCGCTGCAGAAAAACGGATGGATGAACGGATGTAGCTGAAAAAGTTGTAGAAATAGATGTTTGCTTAAGATTTATGGAAGGAGTCTCCAGTGCAAGGGCTTGGTAACAGTCCAGAGATGAAGCTGTAACCTTTGCAAAAGGATTTTGAGTTTGAGATGATGTGAACTGACCGTGATCTGGACAGAGAAAAGTAAAATATACTGCTGATTATTTTTTATAGTTTTATTCCTAACATGATGCATGATGCACTTTATTTCCTGTATGTCATGTGATCCTGTGCGTCATGTGATCTGCATTAACAAAATCTTTCGCCGCTACTACGTTCCGAACTAAGCGGATTTATTTGAGGTTTTATTGACAAGATTCTTTTTCTTTTTAAGTATGGTGTGTATTAGTGGCAAGTTCTGTTGCCGTTCCTGGGTTCTCCATCAGCCGAGTGTTTGCTGTAGGCCCGTCTGAAACAGCTCGCCTTCAGTCGCTGTGTGTTCCCTCCCGTCCCTCTTGGGCCCCGTGTGCATAATGAAGCTCTGTGCAGCTCTGTGGTTTTGAACGCACATCAGACAGCATCTCTACGTACAGCTCCATATGCCCGGGGACGCCGTGCTCACCACATCATATTTCCAGCCCCGATGAGACGGGCTCCAGCCCAAGCGCGTACACAAACAAGCAGACGAAACAACAATTTAAAAAGCGGGATGGTTGCCATGGTGCAGGCTGCTTGATTACGGAGGGGAAGTGAGCGTTTTTCTCAGAATCGTTCATGCCAGCCACCGCTTCATGTGGTTTACAGGCTTGTTTTTTTATTTTTAAAGAACTTTTATACCATCTTCTGAGCGTTGATGAGATATTTTTTCGATGCTCTTGGATCGCACCTCGGTTTATCGTCGCTGTTCTTTTAATTTGTTTTTAACTAATACAGTCATTTGTTCAGTTGTTGTTTTTAATGCTCGTTACTTATCGTTGGTTCATCATGTGGTTGAAAAATAAGGAGTGTTTAGTGCTCAGGTCACGGTCCATTTGAGATTAATGAGTTAAACGGTGCATTGTTGAGTTTGGCGCAAAACGAAACACAGGAGAAAAAAAAAACACAAACGAACGAAAAACGGACAATTAAAGCCATCGGGTAGCCACATAAAAAAAAAACAACAACTCGTGTTTCTTTAACGATAGCGTTTCCAGACATTCCTGCAATTATCAAAAAGGCCAACAAAGAAATATTGCAAGAAAGATTTTCCAGTTTGATAATTATTCTTTTTTTTCTCATCACATCTTGAATTCATCTCGATTGCCAATGAATTCATGCATGAAGAGATTTTTGCCATGCAAATCGCGCTTGTTCGCCTTTCCGAAAGAATTCGGTTCGAGCCTCCAGAATGTTTAGGAGTTTACGTTTCTGGTGCACGGTGCGAGGAATTATTTTTTTATTTTAAATAATAATCTTTCAGGTTTCTGCCAACAGGTTGCATGATTTATCAGTTGAATGAATTCCAGAGCGTCTTTAAGTCACCGAAGCGCTTGTTTTTCAGCGAGTATTCTCTTACGTTCAAACAGCCGTGCAGGCCATTATGCAAATGATTATTTTCGTGTGCATTTGAGTATGGGTTTTTACTTCCTTTTCTGTGTTTATTTGCCTGGGGCTTGAAATTTTAGGGGAATTCTGACTTGCTGGGGTTTATTTAAAGCACGCCTGTCAGCTCGACTCGCGCGTGGCTTGGTACGGCCGTTTTACTGCTCATGTGTGTCTCTGCAGTTGTTCTGTTGCCACATCACCTGCTTGTGACCAACCGCGCTTCAAACGGGCCACCAGCAGCTGTGTCTGGCACCGATCGAGCACCAGGCCGTTCATCTGCAACATCTGCTGTGGGAGTGTGTGTGTGTGTGTGGGAGTGTGTGTGTGTGTGTGGGTGGGTGGATGGATGAAGCCTTCACCTGCGGGTCAAGGAAACGGCATCTCAGTGCCACCGAAAATAAACACTAAAGTGCACTGTTTCTAGTTTTACTTTCTTCAACTGTTTCATCTTTAATGTAGCTGGAAGTGAGAAAGCGGTCCAGCTTTACATGAGAAGCGTAACGATATAATCGATATCGTGATAAATGATGTCACGATACATAAGTGAATTTTAAGTCAAATTGAAGTGAAGTCAAATCTCCATCAGTTGATGCCATGTGATGGCCCCATTCAGGGTGTGGCCCCGACCCCTGCCCAGTGTTCCCATGACGACTCTGACCTGGGTAAAGCGCTTACCAATATTTAGATGGATAATTTATATTACTGGAGCATTTCTTATAACTTCATAAAGCGTTCGTCACCCTCTAGAGGTGGGAGGAATGGTTATGCTCATTAAAGCTTTAAGTGCAGAGTTTTGAGAAGTACGGCTTGATGTGTGAGGGATTCAGTGGGATTACTGAATACACAAAACAGACCAATCCCAATCCTTCTGAACCAGATTATTTTTACAATCTGTTAATACAAATTATTTCATGCATTACTCATAGTTGTTAGATCTCACACTCTTGTTTGACTACAAACCCTGGCAGAATCATCATCATCATCATCATCATGACACCTGAATTTATTTATAATCTGTCTCCACACAGCTGCTTTCCTTCCTGGATTACAGATTTGTCAGCATGTTTATTGCTCCATAGTGGAGAGTTTTAGTTTGGTGTTTCCTGACATAACAGAAACTCTAGCTTTGCTGGATTTCCACCTCCTAGTGGTGGGAGGACTGATTCTGGTCATCATGGTGAATTTAAATATTGTGGATACTGTGATATATATATATATATATATATATATATATATATATATATATATATATATATATATATATATATTTTTTTTTTTCTGAAGTCAAATTTCCATCAATTTTAGACAGTAATTTAGGATGATGTAATCAATATTGGGATAAATGATGCCACAATATTCTTTCCTGAGATATTTTGGTTATTGTGATAGATTCTTTTTAAATGATCCATTTCTCAGTGAATTTTAAGTCTATTTTTAGTGAATTTTAACTCAAATTTTAGGGAATTTTATGTCAATTTTTGGTGAATTTTAATTCACATTTTAGGGAATTTTAAGCCAATTCTCAGTACATCTTTAAGTCAAATTTTAAGTCAATTTTAAGTGAATTTTATGACAAATCTTAGAGAATTTAAAGTAATTTTTTTGTGAATTTTAAGTCAAATTTTAGGGAATTTGAGGTCAATTTTCAGCAAATGTGTAATCCAATTTTAGTGAATTTTAAGCAGATTTTCAGACAAATTTTAGACTGTAACTTGGAGCTGATCAAGATGATGATATACGTTACATGATGTAAGAATTTTTACGTTACATGATGTAAGAATTGGTTCAAACTGTGCTGTTTGGTGCTTTGTTACTTGTGTATAAACTTGGACATAGAGACGGAACCAGGCTGCATTAGCGTTTACGCTACAGCTACGGACTCGGCTCTCGCGCTCTGAGATGTTCTTGTGTGGCTGAGGCCATGCAGAGTCAGGTGGCTTTTCTGAATGGCTGCTCGGTTCCTGCACGCGTCACATTGTAGGAAGCAGGACTAAGCCATGCCTTGTGCACCATACCCCCGCGTCCCGCTGTACCCCCCGTCCGCCAGATGCACAGCCTCCTCGTGCGTTTGGTACAAAACCCACTGGAATCTTCTTTGATAGCCGGCAAGAAATATAGCAAGGCTGGGACATGGGGCAGGAAGCCTGGGTGAAGGCAGGCCCTATTTTGACTGAAGAGTCCCATTGTGCGGAGAAAGGGAATAGAGGGAGGACGCAGGGAGGAGAGATTGGATAGATCTAAGGGTGCCTCTGTGCCTTTCCCTGGACGAGGCACAACGCAGCCACAGTGGACAATATGGCCTCCTGAGGGACTGCCGTTATGTAAGCAGCTGCCTTGGCTTGCTGGTGCTCTCTATAGTAGGTCAGTGTGGCTGAAATACCAAAGGGTCACTAGAGAGCATGTGACAAGAGATTTATGGAAGCTGCTGGTAGCGCTATTGAAAAGCTTCGTCTTCATTTTTACCTAAATTCTGTCTTATAAATGCAAGTGTGTGTGTGTGTGGGAGAAAGAGAGATTGTGTGTTTTTTTTCCTCTTTCACTTTCAAGATGTAGCTTTACAGTCATTTCTCTGCCCCGGTTTGCGTGTGTAACCCGTTTTTCACCGCCGGCTCAGGGGAATTCATCGTTTGGGGGAAACTGCAAAACCTGCTCTCATCTCTCACGTCTCTCTCTCTCTCTCTCTCTCTCTCTCTCTCTTTCTTTTTGTTTCTTTCTCTTCTTTTAATCTGAATCAAAAGGGACGTTTTGATAAAAGGGGACAAGGTTCGACAGAGTGATAGACCGAGTCAGAAATAGTTTAATGATATAAACAGAGAGATCGAGTCTATCTGGTGACTTTTTAGACAGACGTGAACTCTTGCGCTCTTACGTACGGTACTGAAGACACTTCTGAGGGTTCATTGGGGAAGGTTCCTCAGTGTGAGCTCTCGTATCTTAAGCTAGTCGAGTTGAGGCGACGGATGGATCGGGAACGTTAAGCTGGAGGTATATAGGTATAAATATATAAAGCTGGGGGCGGCACAGAGGTAACATCTCAGAGCTCCAGCGTTTCCAGTTCCATCCAGAGCTCGGGTTACTGTCTGCTTCACGTGTTCTGTTCTCCTAGGATTCTTCCACGTTCTCCAGGTTCCTAAAAATGCTGGTTTGTGAATTCGCGTTTCTAAATGAGCCCTCAGTCTGAACAGTGTGTGTGTGATGCCATGTGATGGACTGGTGTCCCATTCAGGGTGTGGCCCTGCCCCCTGCCTAGTGTTCCCATGACAATTTTGAACAGGATAAAGCAGTATTAAAAAAAATATATTTTTCTTTTAAGGACTCTGAAGTTGTTTTATATCATTGGAGCATTTCTTTATAAAGCGTTCGTCGCCCTCTAGGAGTCGGAGGAATGGTTATGCTTAGTATAACTACAAGTAGAGTTTTGAGAAGTAGGGCTTGATGTGTGAGGGATTCAGTGGGATACTGAATACACAAAACAGACGAATCCCAATCCTTCTGAACCAGATTATTTTGAATAAAAGATTTACACTGAAACGCTGGCAGAATCATCATCCTCATCATCATCATCATTTACTAACACGTTATCATATAGAATCCAAATGACACCTGAGTTTGTGTATAATCTGTCTCCACACAGCTGCTTTCCTTCCAGAATTACAGATTTTCCAGCATTTTTATGGCTCCATAGTGAAGAGTTTTAGTTTGGTGTTTCCTGACATGACTTGCTGGATTTCCACCTCCTAGTGGTGGGAGGACTGATTGTGGTCATCATGGAGACATTTTTAGAAGAAGGAGAACCTACGCATGCAGATACCTCTGAGTAAAAAAGATTTTTAAAAAAATTCAAAATCGCATTCCCTTTATATCAGTAATCACTATGGATATTTTTAATGTCGTGCATAAATCTGGGTTGCCAGATTGGATGAACTCTTTCAGTTCCAGTCACAGTTTAAGAAGCTCCCTCTGCAGACTGAGGACAGATCATTTTGGGTAATTTTTCCTTCCGGAACAATCAGATCCATTTTTATAGAGTGGTTAAAATCCCCAAACATCTGAATTTGTATGTTTCTACAAAGAGACTAAGGACTAGCCCAAGTCTCAATCCCCAGGTACTGATTTTCGGGTTGTTTGGGGGCGGAGCTGATGATCATAGAAGAATTCCTTTCATATCATGGAATGTTTTGAAATTGTCACGTTTGGGTTCGTAAAATGGTAGGCACTTGGTTTTTTGGCTGACATTTTTATCTGATCATAAGAACTCTGTCTATCGTCAACCAATCACGTCGGGCAGTAATCAGGGTTCGATACTTTGGAGTGCTAAGAGATCTGCAAGCAACTTTCACACGACACCAAAATTTAAAAAAAGTAAATAAAAGAAGCCCTTTGTGGGATTTTGTGGCACTTTGTGGCATGAGTCTGCCCCCTAGTGGTGGGAGGACCCATCATGCTCAACAGGATGCTATTCTAAGACTTTTAGTACAAAATGAATGGATTGAACTTAACTTTCTGTGCCGTAATACGTTTATACATTGAAAAAAAGAAACGCAGGCACTTGTTGTCATGGAGACAATCAGACAAACAGCGCGTGTTTTCAGGTTCGGACAAGACAGAAGAGCAGAGGAGACACCTGGGTGGATGGAGACGGGAAACACAAACAGCTGTCCAAAACAAAGGTGAAGTGTTCGTGCTGAGGGAGCGCTAAACGACAGGGCTTTCAGCGAGAGAGTGAGAGAGATGGAGTGATGAGATGAAGAGAGAGAAGGAAGAGTGGTATGCGGTTGGAAGATATCCTTGGGAAAGTTTGCATCTCTCTTCCACTATCTGGAGCTCAGCTGGGGACAAATACCACACGGCATCGAGAGGAAGGCCGCTCTCGCACCAGAACCCTCGCGCAGGAATGTTTCACTCCAAATAGTAACTGCTGCTCGCTGTTATCTCGTTCTTCCTCTCCTCCTCCTCTTCCTCCTCCTCCTCCTCCTCCTGTTCTCCCATCGACCCTGCTGCAACTCGGAAAGGACGGAACGAGAATAATTCTGCATGAGCGCAAAACCCACAGTCGTCACACTGAACATCAACAATCCGTATTCATACGGATGTATATTTTTTATATATATTTTCTATGTATTTTTTTCCCCTCTGTTTCTACAAATAATTCTATTTCACTGTAACTGTTTTTCCAAGCGTTAAAAAAAAATTATATTCAAATGGATTTTTTTTTTAAATTAAGAAATCTAATTTGATTAAATTTTATTTAACTTAAAAATAGAATTACAATGAAAAATTTTATTTGGCTAGAATTGAATTATACTATATTATAAAAATGTTTATATACAAAAATGCAACTAATATAAAATATATAAAATATTAAAAGTAAAAAAAATATAGATATAAAATTTAAGATTTAAATACACCGATCAGGAATAAGATTATGATCAGTGAGAGGTGAAGTGAATAAGACTGATGATCTCCTCATCATGGCACCTGTTAGTGGGTGGGATATATTAGGCAGCAAGTCAACATTTTGTCCTCAAAGTTGATGTGATAGAAGCAGGAAAAATGGACAAGCGTAAGGATTTGAGCTTTGAGTTTGACGAAGGGCCAAATTGTGATGGCTAGACCACTGGATCAGAGCATCTCCAAAACTGCAGCTCTTGTGGGGTGTTCCCGGTCTGCAGTGGTCAGTATCTATCAAAAGTGGTCCAAGGAAGGAACAGTGGTGAACCGGAGACAGGGTCATGGGCGGTCAAGGCTCATTGATGTACATGGGGAGCGAAGGCTGGCCCGTGTGATCCGATCCAACAGACGAGCTACTGTTGCTCAAACTGCTGAAGAAGTTAATGCTGGTTCTGATAGAAAGGGGTCAGAATACACAGTGCAGGACGGGTCAGGGCTGTTTTGGCAGCAAAAGGGGGACCAACACAATATTAGGCAGGTGGTCATAATGTTATGCCTGATCAGTGTATATATCAAATCTATATATAAAATCTATAAAAATATAAACAAATCTAAAATTAGAAAAAATATATATGTATATCACCAGCTTAATAACCATTATGTGAAATATTATTAATGTGAGTATTTTTAATATTTAATATTTTGAGTTTTATATTAATGACTTAAGAAAAAGAATTTAAAGCAATTCGAACAAATCCATAAATGAATATAAATAAGATTATCCATTTGTATTGGACATAAGTATAAGGTATAAGTATTGGCACCCCGTAAAACGTTTGGACATATTTGGTATATAGGTATAAGTATTGGCACCCCATAAAACTCAGAAGAACTAGTGTGTGTGTGTGTGTGTGTGTGTGCTTGTTAGGTGAGGTGCTGCAGTGGCTGAGCTGCGTTACTGGAAGCTGAGCACACGCTGCTTTTTCTCCGTTTCGTCATCAGTTCTCCATCTCATTTCAGCTTTTTTTTTTGCTTTGTATAGAGTTTTGTGTGTATGTCACTGAATATGTGTCATGAAAACACTCAGTAATTTGCAGCCAGTCAGCGTTTAACATCATGCACATACTGCAACATTTAATGCATGTTAGAATGTTTTAAAAATATGATAATTTACCAAAAAAAGAAAGAAAAGGAGTTAGAGCAAAAATAAAGTTTGTTTTTTTTGTTTGTTTTTTTAAAAGAAATTTAATGGACATTTTGTAATAATCAAATTGGAATCTCACAAATTTTCATTCTAATTTCATCATCAAACTTTTTCAAGCCACATTTGAATCTGAGGTACAAACCAATTTTTTCTCAAAATGTTGTTTTTCATTAAAAAAAATAAATGTTTTGAAAGCAGAAACTTAATCATGTGATTCTTGAAGACGAAAAAGAATCGCGAAAAAGTGAAGATGATATTTTTAAATTTATTCATTTTAATTTTAAGTTAATTCAGTTTGTTAAAAGTAATTCTATCGTGGTTCTTTGAAGTAAAGTCAAATTAGGTTGAGTGAAAGATAGGACTGATGTCACTAAAGGAAGAAAACCAAAACATTAGACAAAAATAAATAAATAAATAAAAAAAATACTTGGAATTTTTTTGTCTTTTCGTTTTATTTATATACGGTTTCAGAATTTTTTCATCTTTTCGATTTATTTAAATATATTTTTAGAATTCTTTCCCCGTTCATCAGTGAGGATTTGTTTTGTTCAGCGTTCACAGGAGCAGCAGAGGTTAATGATTACTGCTCTTTCTTTCCTGTTCTTGCCTTCATGCTCCAGCTGAGCTCCTTCATGGAGGTCAGAGAAATGCGTGACCGCCGCTTCCCGAGCGGCGTGTGACCCCTGGCCAGCTCCTGTGGAGGATTCCTTATGAAGATGCCACGCAGTATCACACACATGCCAGCCTGAGAACTCGTCCCTAACACACCTCTTAATATCGCTTGTATTTGCGCCGAGGAAAAGTTCACCTTGAGGACCCTCTATTTTCATCTCTCAAAGGCCTCCTCTGTTCTCTTGCGGTCAGTAAGATCTGAGTTGTGGGAACGGACGCTGGGATGTCAGGTTCCGACGTCCTGAATTGTGGATGTTGGATTTGTTTACGCGTATATTCTTGTTGATTTGGATCACGAAAACCATGTGGGTTTGTGGTCTGAGACTGAAAACATCATCACCGACATCACGGGCAGTGAGGAACACCGCTCGATTTTGTGCGTGTGCCGGAGATTGTACCATCATGGACAGCGAGGAAAACCGCTCGATTTTGTGCGTGTGCTCCGGGGTGTGTCGGAGTTTGTACAGTGCAGCGCGGGGCATTTATGGTGTCGGTCTGTGGCTTGTGAGAACGTCGTAGACTCGTTGCAGTCTTCACCTCCTGATGACGACACCCTTTTGGAATTCGCTCGCTCGTACTGGTGTGTGTGTGTGGGAAGACACACACAGACTCTCACACACACACACACACACACAAAGAGTGAGAGTCCCCCCACAAGCGAAGGACTCTGAGGATCTCTCTGTTCTGCTGCCGCTAACCAGGACCATTTGGTGCCTTGTTTTCACTTGCCCTCTATCTCTCCCTCTCTCTTTTCTTTCCCCACTCCCCTTCCTGTCTGAGTTATGGCAATTGGACGTAATTCTGTTTTAGATGGGCTTTTCGAGGGGGTTCGAAAGGGGGGAGGGGGAACTTTTTCTTTTCCAAACCTGTCTGGAGGTAGCTGTGTGCGTGTGCATGCATGTCCGTGTGTGTGTGTGTGTAGAAATACATGTGTGCGAGAATTTGGATGATCATGGGATGTGTAATGTGAATAGTTCACAATGTGTGTGTGTGCATGTGCATGTGTGTGTGTGTATTAGTTAGCTGTAAAAGTGCATGTGTGTGAGCATTTCTGTGTATACTGGATGATCATGTGAATGGTACATAGTGTGTGTGTGTGTGTGTATTAGTTAGCTGTAAAAGTGCATGTGTGAGCATTTCTGTGTATACTGGAAGATCATGGGATACGAATGGTACATAGTGTGTGTGTGTGTGTGTATTAGTAAGCTGTAATAGTGCATGTGTGTGAGCATTTCTGTGTACGCTGGGTGATCAAGGGATGGTTTATAATGTTTGTGTGTGTGTGTGAAGGGCTAATAGGGAGCTGTAGAAATGCACGTGTGTGAGAGTCTCTGTGTGTTCATGGGATGAGCTGTGTGAATGATATATGAGGTGATGTGTGTGTGTGTGTGTGTGTGTGAGGTCGACAAGCTCTGCGAGGGCCATTATGGGGGTCCGCTCTGGTTCCACACAAACCCCGCGCTCAGTCTGATTGATTGGGGGAGGTGTCGCTGCCGCTCGCTCATCCATCACATGCGTTATTTGGGTTTTAAAGTCGAGCAAAAAGGGGAAAAGAAGAAAAGCAGCGAGGGGGGTCCGTCATTTGTCCAAAAATATCAAACCGGGTGGTGGATTCATTTCGGCTCCGTCTTCACTCGCTGACTGCCTCAGATCAGTTCTCTAGCTAAATGGAAGCAGATTTAAAGACAGGGTTCGGGGGGATAAAAAACAAACGTACACAAGGCACTGTTTATATAATACAGTAAGGAATAAAATGCTGGGGGTTGTGCAGTCCTAGGAATATAATCAGTCCGGTGTGACGTGTCCTGACGTGATGTATGGTTACTCTGAACACCACGAGTGACATTTACATTAAAAAAGCGGTGCATTAAAGAACGTCGTGTGTGTTTGGTGGTAAAAAGTGCTCACAATGGAGACTCCTTTTCCAAAAATACAAAATAAACGTCAGTTTGAAAGCCGAATACGACAAAAGACATAGCTGTTACTATGGAAACAGAAACCTTTTACAATAGACTTATTAATAGTAAAAACAATAAAATATCGGTATCACTTGGACTGTGATCAGAGATCAGATTTGTCGTTGTAGAAAATGAATCATGATTAAGAATGAAGTCTGGACACAGAGCTCCTTACGGAGGCACGTGGAGCTCGTACACATACAACACCATCCATTTTAAAGACTCTAGTGTAGGAACAAAAGTGACTTTCTGGTTAGAAGGCAGGTCAGATACGCAGCGGATTGATAGCAAGATAGCAGCTGGTGAAGAAAGGAGGCAGTGTTGTGTGTTATCTCCTGTACTGTCTCATATAGCTGACAGTGACGCTGGATCTCCTCAGATAAACAAATAATGAAAAAAAATGACACCTGAGTCATGGAATCTGGTACGCTTGACGGCTTGGCTGCGATGTAGACGAGAGCAGGCTCGGGGGCGTGGTCAGGAGCGCGCTGTGCTGCGTCGTGTGCGGTGTTTCTGAAGGCATCTCAGGCGTTGAGGCAGACATTAGACTCAATCTCCAGCGATCTGTCTGAGGACTGCTGCGGTCAGTCACTTACAAACTAACACACTTAGTCTCCTACCAGTGAAGATACATACGTCATGACTTTCTATGAGATCTACATTCTCACGTCCCACACACGGGCTTCCGTTGTACATGTGTTGAGATGATGCCGCTTGACACATCACGTGTCAACACGAATCTGCAGAAAACTGTCCGACTTTTCTGACTGTCTGTCACAAAAATAGAACCAGAATAGAAGATTTTATGGAATTACAATAGAATATAGAATTTAGGTACCATTTAGCTGTATCAGTAGGGAAGGGGAAAAATATACCAAACAACCATAACATGCCAGGAGCAGTGAGAGGTGAAGTGAATAAGACTGATGATCTCCTCATCATGGCACCTGTTAGTGGGTGGGATATATTAGGCAGCAAGTCAACATTTTGTCCTCAAAGTTGATGTGATAGAAGCAGGAAAAATGGACAAGCGTAAGGATTTGAGCTTTGAGTTTGACGAAGGGCCAAAGTGTGATGGCTAGACCACTGGATCAGAGCATCTCCAAAACTGCAGCTCTTGTGGGGTGTTCCCGGTCTGCAGTGGTCAGTATCTATCAAAAGTGGTCCAAGGAAGGAACAGTGGTGAACCGGTGACAGGGTCATGGGTGGTCAAGGTTCACTGATGCACGTGGGGAGCGAAGGCTGGCCCGTGTGATCCGATCCAACAGACGAGCTACTGTTGCTCAAACTGCTGAAGAAGTTAATGCTGGTTCTGATAGAAAGGGGTCAGAATACACAGTGCAGGACGGGTCAGGGCTGTTTTGGCAGCAAAAGGGGGACCAACACAATATTAGGCAGGTGGTCATAATGTTATGCCTGGTCACTGTATATATAACAAATATAAAAGTAAAAAAACAAAATCTAATATATAAATATATATATATATATACATATATATATATATATATATATATATATATATGTATATATATATATACAAAATTATAAGAAAATGTATATATCACTTTTGAATATCATAAAATTCTAGAAAGACTGAGTGCAAGCTTTACCAGGCATTTTGGTGATTCCAATTAAGTAAAGGGTCATCAACAAACAAACAAACAAATCTGAATTAGTATTTTCTTTTTATTTCATCATTTGTACCGCTTATCTGATCTATTCCCGGGTCACGGGGAGCCTCAGGCGTCATCGGGCATCAAGGCAGGATACACCCTGGACAGAGTGCCAGCCCATCGCAGGGCACACACACTCATTCACTCACGCAATCACACACTACGGGCAATTTAGAGACTCCAACTCAGCCTAGTAGCATGTCTTTGGACAGTGGGAGGAAAGTAGGAAGTATAATACTGAATAATACTGAATTTTGTAATTGTAATAAATTCATTTTAATCTTTGTTTTTTAACTTTTTGGTCTTAAGGTTCACAGACCGTATTTCTGTAGTTTTTCCTACAGCTGACTGTGTAGTGAACGTGTTAGTCATGCAGGATCAGGAGTAACAAACTGTTCATCTTTTTAACCCGAAATGAAAATCCTCTTATTGAACATTTACAATCAGTATAAAGAAACGAATGATGTTCAGGCTGTGAGTCTGATCTAAAACGAGTCTGTCGGCTTTCAGTGTGTTTTAGACCTGTGTTTTTCCCTCTGTTGGAGAACCTTACACAGAATTTTACTGAAGATCAAATCTGAGCTGCTTTTTAGATTAACAAGCACTTGGAACATCTCGGAGAGCAGGAATGGGTTCGATATCAACATTTACTTTGAAGATACAAACGTGTGTGGAAAAAAAATGATACTTTTTGTTTATTTGGAAACTTTTTCAGTAATTTCAGTAATACCTCACACATCCTTGAGGTTACGTTCCAGGACCCATCACGAATGACGAGGTTTCGCGGATGTTCAGTGGAGTCACTAAAAATGCTAATACTGTACTGTAAATGCTTATTTTAAACCAGTTTAAACCATAAATATGACCCCAATCATGCTCCCAAAACACATTAATTTCATTTAAAAGTTAGCTTAATACATTACCCTTAAAAAAAAATAAATGTTTGATGTAAAAATAGAGTACAGTATAGCCTGTATAAAAACCAAGGAAAAAATCACTGAGATCACTTATTCACACTTACGGAATATACCCGCGTGTTGAACCGAGCACAAGGTGCAGGGGGATGATCCGCGACATCACACATGCAAAGCATCGTAGCTACCAGCCAATCAACAGCTAGGTAAAACTGTTAATGCTCTGTGATTGGCTACCTCCAACACTTTCAGCCAATAGCGTGTTGTAATGGCTGTACTGTAAGTACGTGATATCGGCGACGTTCGATATCATTAAAATAACATTTAGATTTTATTTATATTGATAGTTTGTTGATTTTACTTTTATATTTCTGTTACTAAATTAATAAACTAAACTTTTCTTAATAATTTCGCATTAAAAAGCATGAAAATGTATAAATGTCCACAAAATTAGCCGTAAACTCTTTTGCAGGATTTTGCGAGTCTGTGAAAAATTGGCAGATGCAAATTAGTTAGGTTCCAATGAAAATTTTCATCAGTGGATCAGTGAAGTTGCGAATCGTGAGACGCGGATCTGCGAGGTATTACTGTATATCGCCCCTAGTAGGCTAGAGAAAAACAGAAATCCTTCTGAAACACTACAAATTCTTAAAGTCCTGAGTGTCTACTTTCATATGAGCTTCATATTAACCTCCACTGTGGAGTGAGACATTCAATCATCAACATGGACACAACAACAACAGGAGAAAAAACTCCATTATTTGCTCTCTAATGTTTTACTTCTTCGTCTTCTATTTTTGACTCTGTTGTACCTGAGCTTTTACTTAATTACTAGATCAGATTCTTTATACTGATGGTTCTGATTTCTCCTCTCTTAGTGTCTGGGTTAGAGGTTTTTTTCGCTCATCGTGGAACAGAGGCAGATGTTGTCACATGGCCAAGTTATCCTGACATCCATTTTGCATGTTTCTCAGACAGGAGCTATGAATATTCACGATGATGCACAAGGCCAGGGATGGATGAGTCAGAGGTGGTGACAGAAAGTGAAAAAGAGAGATAGAGAAAAGAGAGAGAGAGAGAGGATTAGCTTTGTTCACGGTGAGCAGAATCGGTCATGGAGATCGATGGAGCAGCAGCAGAAGGGAAGCGAATGACTGTAAAATGGTTTGCGAGCAGAAGGAGGGCGTCTCTTCTCCCCCGTGTTTTCAGGCTCGGATTAGGCACGGTATCGGCCGGCTGAGAGAACCCACACTGGTCCGACCGAGACTGGTGCCACTGAACCCCAGGCTTGCCGAGGGGAACGTCTCCGGGCACAGATGAGGGTCGCAGGGAGCCTAAACCTCATGCCAACTTTTCATTCTCCTCTTTTCAGCTCAGAATATTCAAATGCTGCTCTCAGCACTTTCACACTGTGGCTATGCAAAAACCAACGTGTGCTTCTTAATAATAATAATAATAATAAAAAAAAGAAACTTTTCCTGGATATTACTGCCACCAGATTTCTGGGTACTGCACCGTTTACTCCTTCTTCAGAAAATAGGATTTACTGGCTTTCAGTTCTCGTGAATCACCTTTCGCTTTGCTGGTTGCTTGGCAACGGATGTGACAACAAACACTGGTGTTATCTGAGGAATACAACGTGACATAATAAGCTGTTATAGAAGAACGAAACGATTAATAAAAGACATCTTATATCATTATAGATATATTTTTATCCATTTAAAGTCACACTGCTTCTTCTTGTTGTTGTGGAACTAGTCCATCCTGAACCTGGAGACTCTTTCCATAAATGTTAACAAGGCATTTCCTTACAGAAAACCTAGATACATTTTATTTGGAGCATCAATCAGACAAGACCTCATTACTGAACAGTTACTATAGCAACCAGAAGCCAAATAATGGAGTTTGCTCCTGTTTTTGTTGTGCCCATGTTGATGATTGAGTGTCTCTGTCATGTCTCCACTCCACAGTGGAGGTTAATATGAAGCTCATATGAAAGTAGACACTCAGAACTTTAAGCCTTTGTAGTGTTTCCTAAATATTTCTGTTTTTCCCTAGCCTACTAGAGGTGATATATTTATAGAAAAAACAAAAACAGTTCATTTTTTTCAACACAAATGTTTGCATGTTCAAAGTAAATGTTAATATCAAACCCATTTCTGCTCTCTGAGATGCTCCGAGTGCTTGTTCATCTAAAAAGCAGCTCAAATTTGATCGTCAACCTTCTGTGTACGGTTATCCAACAGGGGGAAAAACACACGTCTAAAACACACTGAAAGCCGTCAGAATCCTGACTCATTTTATACCAGACTCACATCATTCATTTCTTTACACTGATTGAAAAGCAGACTGGTAGAAAGGGTTTTGTTGTAACCTTTGGTTGTGTCTAGCGGTGACGTGATGCCTCCCTATCAGATCAAAGTGAAGTCTCGGTTGTTAGACGTGAGCTGCTTTAGGCTCATTGATGGAGACTCCTGACTCACGTACGGTACAATCGGCGTCAGGAAATAGGCGCTCATTCAAAGCAGAGGGTTCACCAGAAAAGATGAAGTTCTGGTGTTATTTTCCTGGAGCACGTTTGAGTAAACGCTCTGCTCTTCATTAACACTCGGGCTTCAGGAGAACTTCATGCGGTGGAACCATCAGCATTTTCCCTTATGTGGGGTGACACTGTGGTCTGATGAGTCGAAATCATCAGAGATGTGTCGGAAAAAGGACATGGTGTCAGCTGTGGTTTCGGGTTGGTATTTGACTTAAAAGAACAGACGTGACAAATTCAAGGAAAAACCAATCTGTGGTCGTTGTTCGAGTGTTTCGTGACATTCTGCGTCACCTGAGGAATGATCTGGTTTATTTTGAGCATCATGTTTATTCATGTCAGCTACGTAACAAAACTAGTTACTGATGTTTTTTTTTGTTTTTTCTCATGGCTCTAAATGCTGATGTTTTAAGTTACGTATGTATCTGGGGGGAGGTGCTGTTTTTGGAAAAGAATCAACATGATGTCATAATGTCATGTGGAGAGTTAATGTTACATAATGTTAATGTTAATCTTAATGTTTCTCTCTTTCTCTTTATCTCTCTCTCTCTCTCTCTCCCTTTCTCTCTCTCTGTCTTTTTTCTCTTTTTTTCATACTTTTTATCCATTTATAGTTACCTTCAATGTTGTGAAAAGTCATCAGTAAAAGTGAGGGCCTGCTGTCATGTATGTTACAGCAGCTAGAAACAAACATCCAGTGTCTTTTTTTTTTTTATTTCTTTCACTTTTTTAGTAGGTTAATTAACCAAGCAAACAAGATGAACAAAAAACCTCATGATGCTACAGAGAAAGTTACACCTTCTCTGTCCTGATTGTTATACAGTGCTGACACTGGAGACTCCCTATATATATATATATATGGAATTTGTGTTGATTTGCAGTCAGGACAATTTCCCGAACTGTTTTTATAGAGAACTCTACTGTTATAGAGAACTTCTATCCAATCAGAATGGAGAATTGAATCTTTTAAAATCAAGTGGGTTTAAAACAATAATGACTCTTGATTCAGTTCGAGTCGACTCTTTTTAATCGTCAAAAGTGTGAAGGTTGATTTCAGAGTCACTGTGTAGAGTTCAGAGCTCAGAGCTGTAGTTTAGAAAAGCAGAACGTGTTTAGTTTGCCGTTTCCCGTTCCCCAAACCCCCCTTTTAAACCTCTAGCGCTTCAGATACTGCCCCTGCCCCCCTTTCCCCCTCCCTGTGCGTCTGCACTGGCCGCCTCTGATGGGGCTCATGGGGCCTGGCGTACTTTCGGCTGCTGAGGAAATGAGTTTTGCTGTGGATATTTATCACCACCATCGCCGGCATGTGCTGCGAATCGGGAGGAGGAAAAGCGGCTTGGCGTGGGATCTGTCGCGGGAGGCTCGACGTATAGAGGAGAAATATTCACCCCTCCGCTGTGATCAGCACCGAAATTGGGACCTGATGTTGCTCTGTGGGAACCACCACGAGCGCTGGAAAGAAACTCCCATGCTGCATCGCAGGGGACGGCCCTTTGCGTGTCCGAGTCGTTCGATCGGGTCATTCCAGTGAAATAACATGAGCGTTTAAATACTTCTACTAACCGAGCGAGGATGAATTCTCAAATCTGATTGGTCGAGCATTCTCAGGTTGTAGCTCCGGTTGTAAAATCAAGTGAAAGCTTTATATTGGCACGCTTTTTCTAAATGATTGGAATCAATATTCTCAGCTATTTTGTGTACCTTCACGATTAAGATCTACAAAATGGGGACAAACTTCTCTCAGAGTGTAGCTGTTTCAAGTTTTGTGTTTTTATTTTCCACACAAAATCCCTCCTTGTTTATGTTCCCCGTCATCCTGCCTCCTCCCGTCTCCATGACAAATGGATGACAAACGTAAAAAAAATACAGAAAAACAGCTTTGGCTCCCCTGATAAACATTAAGTGCTTGTAATCAAGTGTGAACCACATCAGCGTTTCCAACATCCCGATATCCTGATGGTCCTCCAAAGGGCTGTAGGGGAATGTGGGGCAGATGGAATACAGGTGTGTAGAGGAAGGATGAAACGGTCCTTGGTGTGGTACGTAACAACGTCAGCGTGTACGCAGGAAGGCACCGCACAGGGACACAGGAAATGACGTTGGTGTAGACAGCAGGATGGTGCTGTGTGTGTGTGTGTGTGTGTCTGTGTGTGTGTACAGTGTTTATTGAGTACCTTGTCAGTGTATCGCTCGGATCCGCGTTCATCCTTTAAGCTGTAAATTAATTTGGTTTTTTTCTTTTGACTATGAGAAAGATGCCAACTAAGTCAAGCTAGTCTTTATGCTCGCTCAAGTTAATGATGGAGCAAGCTGTGGTTGCGACCTCGACGTGCATCAGGATGTTTTGTCTAAGCAAGAATAAATGTTATTCTGTGAGTCTGATTAGATTTATTTCCTCTCCTTGTGTCTAAGTGCACAGTGGTGACTGTTTCTTGCCTCAACTTTGCGCAGCAGTTCTTTGTTTCCACATACAAAAAAAAAACATATCCATCCATTGTCGCTGGCAGATGTCGTTATCTGGAGTGACTTGCATTCATCTCATTTAAACGACTGAGGGTTAAGGGCCTTGTTTAAGGGTCCAGGAGTAGTAGCTTAGCAGTGGTGGGTTCTGATCTTGTGTCCTTCTGAGCAGCAGCCCAACTTTGTAACCACTGACCCGTCTATGTGTACTGATTAATCCAGATGTGTGTGAGTAGCACAGTGAAATAATTTTCTTGGCTAGAGGTCAGAGGTGATACAGCAGCCCAGACAGAGGGTTTGCTCAAGGGCATAACAGGAGCAGATTGGTGGTGCTCTGGTTTGAGCCCCTGACCTTTTGATCAGCAACCAGAAGCCTTAAGTGTTGAGTATGTTGAACTAGCCTATAACTATAGCTAAAGCATCGAGTCACGTCGAGATATAAGTTTAAAGTATAGTGCCTCAAGTCTCTCATCAGCCTTGTTTTAGTTTGTATTATTTTTTTTATATGAATCTCTGCGGAGTCAGCGTTTACAACCTGCTGTACCTCACTTTGTATCCTGGTGTGGGGGATATGGTAGCTTACTGCTTATGGTGTTTGATTACATTTTCATCTATACATTTGATTACATTTATCTCATCTTATACAACTGAGCAATTAAGAGTTAAAGGCCTTGCTCAGGGGCCCAGCAGTGGGGATGTGGTAGCTTTGGACATTGGACTACTGATCAGAAGGTTGTGAGTTTGAATACCAGGTCCACCAAGCTGCCACTGCTGGGCCCCTTAGCAAGGCTCTCAACCCCCAATTGTTCATTTGAAGAAAATGTGCCAAAATGTAAGTCACTCGGGATAAGGGTGTTTGCCAAATGCCATAAATATGTATATGGTAACTAAGTAGTCATATCTACTGTAAACCTCATACTATTGTTGATGATTCGCCAGGAAACGGTAATGTGTGCAGCACGTGTTCTAGCTGACAGGATAACCCTGAGGTCAATTGTTTGGAGTCCGGCGGGATCCCTGAAATAGTTCTGTTCTTCATATGTACAAAGAAGAGGTCACTAGCCGGGTCTGTTGTTGTGATTACCTGGTTCCAGAGGAAGGGCATTCTCTCCAGGGTTGTGGAAAAGCACTGCGTCATCACCTGCCAAAGTGCAGGGATGATTAGCACCCAACCCGTTCCTGTGTGGACGCCCAGGGCACGCTGGAGATTCCTGAGGAGGAGCCTGAGCTATTCTTAACCACCAGGATATTTTTACCGCAAAGAGAAAGGATGCATATTTACAGCAGCATCCAAGAAGTGTGTGTCATGGAGGGTGGGTTGTAAAACAGACGAATGTAGATGGTATAAATAGCTCGGGATAAACGGATGAGGTTTTCTGCAGCACACCTTTAACCGCAGGTCCACCAGGAATCCCACGGTTTTGGTTTTCCAGCGTGTGCCATCCACATTGGGTGAGTCTCGTGCCAGATGTGCCAGTGCTGCCAAGACAAGCATACTAGTCCCTGCTTCAGAGCGTTGGTTTATCTTGGCTATTAGCTGCATAACAAAAGGTTATAATTACCCACAAAATGAGCTCCACTCCCCGATTGTTCGACAAATAATGCATGGAAAACGTCCAGATTTTGCAACGTTTGGCTGGTGGCGCATGTGGAGAGGTGCCTAAGTCCTTGGGCTGCTCTGTGGGGGGAAACAATTTTAGTGACGCACTTGCAGGAGTTTCTAACCGGTCCCAGCTCTTCTAAAAAAAAAAAAGAAAAGAAAAAAGACGGAACATATTACATAATTAATTACATTCTAAACGCACTCTTTGTTGTTGTTCTTTTTTTTTTTGTGAAATCGGGGTAGCCTATAAAATTTTCCCTGCTCGTATGTTTGCTTTTTTGTATGACTCAGCATTGTCTGTCCCGTGAGGTTTTCTTTATATATGCCCAGACATTATTTTTGGCTTTGCTTTTTTTCACCCTCCTCCTCCTCCTCCTCCTCGTCCTCCTCCTATGCTGGCTGGAATTGGACCAGGGAGGCCGAGGAAGCCTGGCACTCGCCTGCAAGCCGCAGCCAGCTTGGGGCAGCTGGGATCTGGGGATGCTCCCTGCAGTTCTGGAGCTCTGTGGCAATCCCCTCCTTCCCCTTCGCTTGCTTCTTCTTCTTCTTTTAAGTGTCAGCCAGATTCACAGCACACTACAGTTCTGCAGAACACCCACACGTAGCCCCCAATGCACATACACACTCATAACCAAAACAATCATGTGCTTACAAGCAAGCATTAACACCAAAACGCAATGCAATAGCAGCAACAGCTGCAGCAGCAGCAGCAGCACCAGGCGCTTCTCAGTTTCTGAACCTAGTTTGTGTGGCTCTCGAGATGAACCACTGGGGATCTGCTGACTTTCAACACACCGCAGTACAGCTTCGGAGCTCGATGATAAACCAGAGGATGTAGACCAACCTCGGCTTTTGCCGTCCGTCTCCATGGAAACAAGAAGCATATAGCAAGAGACAAGTCACTAGTGAACTCAGCAGCTGCAAATATATTCCATCTCGCAACGTCCAACCACGTCGTCGCCCTAGTTTGTGTTTGTGCAGCTGGATTTATTTTATACATTCAAAAGTGTTACATGAGTTTAAGCCCCTTTCAGCCATGGACAGGTAGTGCAGAGGAGCCCGATCCAACACCCCACCTAGTCTCCCCAAACAGGCCTCCCATCATCCGCCCATTAAGCCTGAGAAGTCTGGGCTTCTCAGGAGCTAGCTATAAAAAAAAAGAGAAGGAAATTCCTTTCTAATGGTCCATGCAAGCTACGATTCACAATTTGTTATTGTTTGAACCCTGGCGGTTCTTTCTGTATTACCTCAGCATTGTGACTTTAAGAAAAACCCATCCATCATGTTAGGGTTTGCACTTTTTTTCCCTCTCCTGATGTGCTGAGAAACACAGAGGGATCATCTTGGAGAACCTTGATGGTTTGGAAGCTCTGTTGCTGCTACACCACACCACACCACACCACACAATCAAACACATGTTCAAGACTGGATTGGGAGTGTGTGCTGGTAAAAGCGTAAAGACTTGGACCTTGTTCAGGTAAATAATTGCCTTTATTGTTCCCCTGCCACTGTTGGTTATGGTGACAAGCTGTTTGCTAAGGCCCCTGTCTGTCTGCTGCACCCCACGCCATCAATAGCACCACCAAATTCCCAACAGGACCCACTTGTGCCAGGGCAGAGATGCCAACTCGGTGCCCAGATAGTGACGAGCCCAGGCCAGGGGCCGAGCATCTGTCGCACGGACACGCCTCGTTTCGACGCCTCAGTCAAAATAAAAACTGGTTCAAAGAGCACATTCCTGTCTTCATGGCTGAAAGCACTTGTGGCGTGAAAGCTGTTAGATTTTTCATTTTATGGCTCTCTTTTATCTGATGAGAGTGTTTGCATATGACAAGCTGTGTTGTGGACTGTGGTTCGACGCTAGATGTTGATGTTGTTGTCAACAACTTTGACAGTGCTAGTCCGCATGTAGAATTCCTGACAAATTCACACTGTTAGGTGGAAATACGGCGATTTCAGAGTAGGTTCTGGTACTAGACTGACGAAATGGTATATTTAGATGTAACCATGACAGGATTTGGAGCTTTTTATACGAGCGAGCTAAACCGAGTTTGGAGAATAATCAACAGAGGTGATGTGATGTGGCCTAATGTAATGTACCACCCTGAAGCAGCATGTCACATAGTGTTTTATTTCTATTACAAGTTGCCGTTTATTTATTATGAAATCAGTTGAAATCTGTTTATTGTTACAGATAACAGCTAGTTATTAGCTTCTCTCATTTTTCTTTCTTTTAATCACAGCTTGTCAGTTTAAGAAAACAGAAAAAGTGCAGAGATTTTCGTGAGGTGGTACACTTACAGTCACACAGGAGACTCCTTACAAAAAAAAAAAAAAATAGATTTACATTATTATTATTATTTTTAGCCTTGGATTATGCAAAGCATCTGCAGTATGAGTCTTTGTCAACAAGCTGTTACTATAGAAACAATAATAAATTCAAATGTGTGCATTGATGCTTGAACTACTACTACTAATAATAATAATAATAGGAAGAAGAAGAATAGGAAGGAAAGAGGACGAAGTAGTCTGTTTTATTTATATGGCGGCCTTCCACAGCTCCAGGACACGTTACATTTCAAGCTATTAGACATAAGGGACAACACTAATAACCAACAGCAAACAAACAAAAAACAAACGAAAATAGCAAACAGAAACAAAACAGATCAAGGACACAAACGAAATCAGAGACAGACAAAAGCAAAATGATATTTTTGTTTTGTCTGATAGGGGAAGAGCCAAAGTGCTAAAGAAATACATGTTTGTTTGCTTTTGTTTGCTGATGGTATTTTAATATTGATTTAGTTTGTTTGCCTCACAGTTGGTGTTTATTTTGTTTGTTTTTGCGTGCTGCTGTTAACTACTGATTTATTGGTTTATTAATTTTTGTCTGCTGATGGTATTTTAACATTAATGTAGTTTTGTTTGCTGACTGCCGGTGCTTATTATAACTTCTCAGTAACATGAGAATCACACCTCTGAGTGTGTTTGCATAAATAATCTTGCTCCTCATGCGTGGATGAAAGTTTGCAGACTCAAAGCCACGCCCTTTTTTTTCCCAGCCTGCAGTCAGACCCATATTGCTTTTAATGAGAATAAATAAGATCCCTGCTGTCAGAGGTTGTCGTCTCACCAGGGCAGAATTCCCGAAATACTCAAATGCGCCATGTGTGCTTATGAGAGGATGTTGAAAATTACCAGGGAACTCTCTGTTCTATTTAGAACACATGGAATTGTTTCATCCTAGATCAGCATTTTTTATTTTTATTTTTTGTTCAAGAGCCTGCTGGAGGGCCTCTTGGACAGACGCTCTGATGTGGAATGTAACCTAATAGCGCTTCTCCGCTGAACCACGCGGCTCACCACCGCTGTGTGTGTGTGTGTGGCTTTCCCATCACATACCTCTACCTGTGACAGTAGGAGGAGTTTCTTGGGGGGGGGTCATCAGTCGGTCGGTGATAGACATGAATAAAAAAAAAGAAACACCTAAAAAGCATTTGTAAAATAATAAACCCCGCTGTCTCTCGTTGCACGTGAGTGTGTTGTGTTACAAACAGCTAGTTTGTTCATGAAATTGAAAACACGAACCCCTGATATTTACTGTTTACATGGTGATGTAATGAACGTACAGGCGAGCAAATGTTCGCTTCACATTTATGCAAGACGATGCAAGTCCAACGGAAGTCATGTGACTTTTTCCTCGGCCCACGTGCACTTTTCATGTCATCATCCAGTGCAGGAATACAATATCAGTAGTGGCAGCAGTGATGAGTGATGACGGATGAGGAAATTGATACGGGTGATTTAATTGATATTCAGGAACTCGATTCAAGCAAACCTGCTCGTTCTGATGTATTATGAAGTACAGAACGTAAATCCAGTACATAAATCATTCTTTGCTGGTAGTTGGTGTTGATTTAGTTTGTCTTTGTTTGCTGCATTTTATATGATATTTATTTAGCTATTTTTGGTGGGGTTTAACGTTTGTTTCGTTTTGTTTGACCCCGGGGTTGGTGGTATATTGAGGTCAGATTCACTTGCTGCTGCTTTTTATTATGTACTTTAAATGGTTTTGTTTGAATTGTTGTTTGTAATTTTTTTTTATTTTTATTTTGTTTGCTGCATTTAAATACTAGATTTAGTTTGACTCATGGTTGGTGTGTATTTAGGTTGGATTCGTTTGCTGCTGCTTTTTTACTATTATTTAGTTTTGTTTTGTTCGTGTCACTGTTTGTTTAGTTTGGTTTTGTTTGCTGATGTTAAATACTGATATAGTTGGGTTTTGTTTAGATAGTTTAGTTTGACTTATAGTTGGTGTTTATTTAGGTTGGATTTGTTTGCTGCTGCTTTTTTACTATTATTTAGTTTTGTTTTGTTCGTGTCACTGTTTCTTTAGTTTGGTTTTGTTTGCTGATGTTAAATACTGATATAGTTGGGTTTTGTTTAGATAGTTTAGTTTGACTTATAGTTGGTGTTTATTTAGGTTGGATTCGTTTGCTGCTGCTTTTTAATATTATTTAGTTTGGTTTTGTTTGTGTCATTGTTTAGTCTGGTTTTGTTTGCTGATGTTAAATACTGATTTTTTAAATTGTTTTTTCAGAAATGTCACTTTTTTTTTTTACTTTTGTTTGCCTGGTGTTTGATGTATATTCAGTTTGATTTTGTTTGCATCACTGATAGCGTTTATTTACTTTGGTTTTGTTTGTTGCTATATATGTTAATATTTATTTTGTTGGGGTTTTTTTGCGGATGATATTTTATTGCAAAGAACCTACTGAAAACGAGCAGTTGCCCAAGAACCCAATGTGAGCATGCAGGAGCTTTTAAAGACAAGTAATGTGTCACTTGCGACTACGATTGAACAAAAATCTGATCTGAGCAATTGTGCAGAGAGAGAGAGAGAGAGAGAGAGAGAGAGAAAGAGACGCAGAGATAGCACAGAGGGAGAGAGAGAAAGGTGAAGGAAGAAGAAGGGAAAACAGAAACAGGAAGTCCTCTCAGGAGGATCGTCTGTCTGGTTTTCTCTTCTTCTGTCTGCATTCTTTAGCAGAACCTTCTTTTGCATGATTTCGCTCCTGGCCAAACAAGCGTGGGAACTGACCCGGGCCATCCAGAGGAGCCTCGTCTGCAGCCTGTAATGATGGAACCTCAATGACATCATCCGCTTTACGGAGCAGGGCTCTGGTAACTGCGCCGCCCGCTTCATCCAAATACCAGTGGCTAGGCGGAACACACACGCTGAGCTCGGCAATGGAAGTCAGATGCGCTGAGCTTTCTTTCTTTCCTTCGTTCTTTCTTTTCTCCCCCTCCACTTTATTCTCCTCGGAGCAGGAGCGGGGACGGAGAGAGGAAGGCTGAGGGGCCTCCGCGAAGGCTGCCTGGACTGTAAATGTCAGAAAAGCAATGCAAGCCTTCGTAACAAAGTGGAATCTGATATAATTCACCCCAGGCTAGCGCGTTTGATCTGCACCTACTTCAGTATGCTTGTCAGAGCCTTTAAAGTAAAAGGCACGGCTCATGCGCCAGAGACGGCGTTTATAATCTGACATCATGTGTATTGAAAACTACTTTCATGTGTGTGCTGATGTTTTCAGACTCATATTCAGACGCATTAGTGATGTTTTCTTTATCGCATCCTGCATAAACGCAAACAATTTTTTCTTTGCTTTAAGACAGATCGTAAATTTCAAACAACTTTCAGATGGCTAGACATAATCCTCTCAACACGGCGCTTGTCCACGCTGTAGCATTATAAGTCACACTAGCTAACAGCTAGCACTATTTACAGCAGCGTGATGGGGAGTTCTCAATTCTGATTGGTCAGAAGGTGCTAATAGGTTTTCTATGACAGCGGCTCGGACAGTAGTGCAGCTTTTTAAGTGATAGCAGGAAGGATTCTGTTTCGTAACTCTAAATGGATAAACAAAAGGGCGTGTCATTCCTTAATAAACGAAAAATTAAAAGTGTTGGATAACCAATGTTATACTGCTTGAGGAATAAAACACAGAAGCAACACATCACCCAGTTGTTGATTATTTTCCTTTCACAGCAGACGAAAGCAGTTACAATCACACAAATCTCCCTTCACTTGTTATGAAGTACAGAACATGAAAACTTATCCAGTACATACATCAGAAAGTCTGTTTTGTTTTCTGATAGTTGGTGTTTATTTAGGTGAGTGTATTTGCTGATAGTGTGTCAATGTTTGTTTTGTTTTGTTTGACCCTGCGGTTAGTGGTTTATTTAGGTCGGAATTGCTTGCTGTCGGTTTTGAACATTTATCTTAATTGGTTTCGTTTGTATCATTGTTAGTCTTTTTTTTTAACTTTGGTTTTGTTTGCTGATGTTAAATACTGATTTAGTTTGCTTTTGTTTGGATAGTTTGTTTTGTTTGGATAGTTTAATTTGACTCGTGGTTGTTTATTTAGGTTGGATTCGTTTGCTGCTGCTTTTTAATATTATTTAGGTTGGTTTTGTTCATGTCAGTGTTTGTTTAGTTTGGTTTTGTTTGCTGGTGTTAAATACTGATTTAGTTTGGTTTTGTCTGTATAGTTTGTTTAGTTTGGTTTTATTTGGATAGTTTAGTTTGGCTCATGGTTGGTGGTTTATTTAGGTTGAATTCGTTTGCTGCTGCTTTTTATTATTATTTTGTTTGGTCTTTGTTTTTTCTTAATGTTCATTTATAGTTCAGTTTGCCTTATGTTTCGTGTTTATTTAATTGGATTTTTTAAAAATGTAATTTACTTTTTGCTTGATACTTTTTACGTTTGCTTGATGGGTGATGTATATTCAGTTTGATTTTGTTTGCGTTTTTGGTTACGATTTTTTTACTTTGGTTTTGGCCGTTGTTGTGTTTTAATATTTATTTAGTTGGGTTTTGTTTGCATCATTAATAGTGTTTATTCCGTTTTGTTTGCTAAATGTTGATTTAATTTGGTTTTGGATGTTGCTGGTATTTTAATATTCATTTCATTTTTTTAGGGATAGTGTTTATTTTGGTGGGTTTTGTTTGCTGCTGCTTTTTAAAAAAAAAGTTACCTAGTTTGGTTTGTTTGCTGCTTTTAAAAAAGTTAATTTGTTTTTTTTTTGCCTCACTTTTTTGCATCATTGTTAGTGTTTAATTATTTTGGTTTTGTTTGCTACTGTTAACCTTTGGTTTTGTTTTGTTTGTCATTTTAATGTTCATTTAGTTTTGTTTGCCTCATGCTTGGTGTTTATTCAGCTCTGCATCATTTACTTTGGTTTTGTTTGTTGCTGATAAATATAGAGTTTGTTGGGTTTTATTTGTTGATGGTATTTTAAAGTTCATTTAGTTTTATTTGCTGACAGTTGGTGTTTAGCACTGTTTCTCTGTCATATTTATATAAATTAGTTTTGTTTGGGTGGCACAGCGATGCAGCAGGTAGCGTTTGTTTCCTCTCACTGTCCTAAAACCTCCAGGCTGGCGGATTGACTCCTCTAAACTGCCCCTCAGTGTGAATGAGCGTGTGAATGTGTGGCTCCGGATCCACCGCAAGCCTGTCGATTTCTGAAAACGAACAAACGAATGAATAAATTTGTCAGTTGAATTTTGTTTGCTAATGGTTGTTGTTTATCAAATTTGGTTTGGTTTCATCTGGTGACTTATCCAGAACCTTCACTGCTTCCACCGCTGCTGGGATCATAACAGTGTTATAAATCCTCGTATTAACCCAAACCCAGTTGAGTTTTGGAAACTTGAGCAACAGCTCCAGCATCTGCACTTTATACGACGGCAGCCATGTTAGCGGTCTTCCGTACAGAGAGCTTTTGAAGTTCCTGAGCTCTGTAATTGCTCAGTTACCACCGCTCCTATAGTTAGCGCACCAGGACACATGTGAATTTAACTGTCAAAACCTTCCAACTTTCCAAGGTTCCTACGATAACCGTAACTCTTATTTTTTATTTTTGCACGTACCGTTCGTGCGCCCTGTGATCTGGGACAGAGGATTTTTCTGAATTATTTGATAATTATAATAATTATGTGCTTACGGTGTTATTTTTCTGTTCTCTCGCAGTCATGGCTTCCACTAGGCCACAGCGCTCATCTTTTTGGTGGCAGACGCGTTTTAAATGCCATTTTAAATTACAGGTCGTCTGGCATCAGGACCAGAAAAATACATGCACGTTAAGAGAGCGGATATGGTAACACGCTGAGAGAATTTCAAACCAAACACCAAAAATAAAAAACATGAGATGAGATGTTTGACTTTCTGCATTTCTGCAAAACTGGCAATCAATAAGAACGTGTTTTTGAAGATTAATTTTACCGAGAAATCTTTTTTTGTCATATCTGCAGTGATTGTCGCTGAGGATCTAAGAACGCAAGAAGACTAAAAAGAAACGTTTCGTTATATAAATGAATTTAAAAAGAAATGATGTAGAGATTTGAATTGTGTTTACAATGTTAGAGTAGAAACATCTAACATCAAATCAGCAATGAGTGTTCATAAAATATATATTCTTTTAAAATAGAAAGAAATATTAGAAAGTAATTATGACCTAAAAAGTATATAGTGACAATTTATTTATCCAGTCATTCATCCAGACCTTTGAGAGATTATTCGCATCGCCGTAGCAACCGTAGCAAAACAGTGGAACTCGAGAGCCTGCATTAGAGAAACGTAAAAAGTTTGAAGCTGTTTAAAGTTTTTTTTCCATTTCACTATATTCATGATTTTATTTATGGCATGAAGTCTAACTATCTCTCTATCTACCACTATCTTGGTGGTTGCGTTTTTAAACAGCATCAAAAAGACAAATTAAAGTTCAAGTTCAACATGTCACTGAGCAGTAGGAAAGTTCTGCAGAGGGGCAGGTTTATATTAAAACAGAGGAATTCTTCTGTAAGTTATTAGTAGTTTTACCATGCCAAGCTCAGCGTACAGTTTCTGCTCATAAAGGACCAGAGACGGCCAAATGACTGTGGTTGATGTTGGAGCAGACCACCGCTGACACGGTCCCTAGTGGCTCATACACCTCCTCGTCATATTACACACATGCCGAGTGTCTCTTAAAACACTGCGCCATGGCACAAAAATAAATCTGAATTAAACGCCAAATTAAATATGCATAAAGGTTCATATGACACATAAGAATAGATTAGACTGAAAAATGCAGTCACTGTAAATGGACCATTTTTGTTTTCTAAGATGAAAGGCATAAATTTGGTGGCTGAAGGAGGTGTTGCCTTTGGGTCTTAATCACAGTGAAGGAGGTGTGGCCTCTTTGTCTATAGTATTTTTTAAAAGAAGGTTTCTGAATGCAGGTTTCTGTGAAGGAGGCGTCTGTAGGTTTCTATGAAGAAGGTGCGGCCTCTGTGTCTATATGTTTCTAATAAGGAGGTGTGGCCTCCCTGTCTACAGCTTCTTGTGAAGGAGGTGTGGCCTCCCTGTCTAAAGATTTTTGTGAAGGAGGTGTGGCCTCTGTGTCCACAGGTTTCTGTGAGGGAGGTGTGGCCTCTGTGTCTACAGGTTTCTGTGAAGGAGGTGTGACCTCCCTGTCTGCAGGTTTCTGTGAGGGAGGTGTGGCCTCTGTGTCTACAGGTTTCTGTGAGGGAGGTGTGGCCTCTGTGTCTGTAGGTTTCTGTGTAGGAGGTGTGGTCTGTGGAGTTGTCAGTCCCAGCGAAGCAGTTGTGGCCTGTGTCTACAGGTTTCTGTGAAGGGAGTGGCCTCTCTGAATGCAGGTTTATGTGAAGGAGGCGTGGCCTCTGTGTCTATAGGTTTCTATGAAGGAGATGTGGCCTCTGTGTCTATAGGTTTCTGTTAAGGTGGTGTGGCCTCCATGTCTATAGGTTTCTGTGAAGGAGGTGTGGCCTCAGTGCTTTGTTCCAGTTAAACAGGTGTGGTCTCTGTGCCTATAGGTTTCTGTGAAAGAGGTGTGGCTTCTCTTTCTGCAGGTTTCTGTGAAGAAGGTGTGGCCTCTGTGTCTATAGGTTTCTGTGAAGGAGGTGTGGCCTCCCTGTCTGCAGGTTTCTGTGAAGAAGGTGTGTATTCTGTCTATAAGTTTCTGTGAAGGAGGTGTGGCCTCTGTGGGTGTCAGTCCCAGTGAAGGAGGTGTGGCCTTTGTGTCTATAGGTTTTGGTGAAAGAGGTGTAGTCTCTGAGCCTTAGTCCCAGTTGTAAGAGGTGTGGCCTCTGTGGATGTCAGTCCCAGTGAAGGAGGTGTGGCCTTTGTGCCTTAGTTCCAGTTTAAGAAGGTGTGGCCTTTGTGCCATATTCCTAATTGAAGGAGGTGTGACCTCTCTGTATGTCAGTCCCATCGAAGGAGGTGTGGCATTTGTGCCTTATTTCCATTTGAAGGTGGTGTGGCCTCTACGTATGTCAGCCCCAGCAAAGGAGGTGTGGCCTCTGTGCATGTCAGGGTCAGTAAAGGGGGCGTGGCCTCTTATTCCTAAAAGTTCTCATTTTTGAGTCCTTTCTGTCCAATACCAAAGCAAATTGTCTTTTTTTTTTTTATTTTGTATTAAAATGAACAGTGGTTGTTTTTATATAATGTTTGTATATAAAGTCAGATTGTCAGAAAAATAAATTCATATCCACAGTTGCTGTTAACAGTGTCTTTTTGAGACATGCCTTGTACTTCCACTGGAATAACCCAACAACGTGAATGAGACCGTGCAACATAAAGATCTCGGCCTGTACTCTTCCACAGAGCTGGATGATTGCATAAAGATCAGATGTGCTTTAAAATAAGGTCTCAATTACCCCAGCTCTACTCACACACACACACACACACACACATACACACAGGCACATATGTGCCAGTAACTCATACATGGCCACTTTACTAGTTAGATTAAAGTCAGATCACTATCAGGGACCTTAGAGTGGCCTTTTTTTGTTGAGTGCAGATCCATTTCCTCGGCCAATCTGGTAAAGTTGCCCTGCTGGGGGGCCTTCAGAAGCCACTATTTATTTTCTTAGCTAGTTACTAATTGTCTGGGCCTTTGGAGCCCATGTGCTTGGAGGATGCATGGCAGTCATATGTGACCATGGCCAAGGCACTGGCGCTCAATATGGCTACCATTTGCTACCATTTACCACACGGCCCCAGAGCGGGAGGCACACTTAGGGTACGTGGGTTGAGCAAATGAGTCTCAACATGAGCTGTACCTCAGTTTTAACTAAGAGGGTGACAAGGACAAATGCACTGATTTTGCCTGGAAATATTCTACTCTATAATTGAATATTCCTCTCACAATTACTGTGTGTCAAGACAAGATGTTCTGGAACATTTTAGGAACAGGCCAGACTGTAATCTACTAAACCTACAGAAATGTCGTGAGCCTTAGATACATTTAATTCAGACGTGTTTTTCCCAGTGCTGTTAAAGTGGTCTGGTGGTAAGATTCATATTTAATAGTATTTTTAAAAAATCCTGTTTAACCCACATGTATTCTTCGTCTCTATAAAATACACCTACAAATATTTGGAGCACTATAGTGTTTTATCAGATGATGGTGGCATTGAGTTACACCCTTATTATAATTTGTTTATCGTTTAATGACCTGGATGTTGGAAGTTGTTTTTGTCATACATCCATTAACAACAACGTTAAAAAAAATCCCCAGTGTAAAAAAAAAAAGACCATTGGAATTTTCCAGCATTTGTACCTTCTTGACACTTGTTGCATTTCTTGTCAAATAAACACCCACACTTATTCAGTAACTAACGCACTCATAGTGACAGCATCATGCATGGTCCATACTCAGCAACAGATTCAAGGCTAGCCTCCACCTCCTCTTTTGTGAATGATAAAAAATTACTTTAGGTAAGCAATTAATTGCTAGCCTCCATTTTGTTGTCCCTGAGAGGACTGCGGTCTGAAATGGACCTTTGGGAACAGATTTTTGACCTGTAGAACAAAAAAATATCTCAGGGCAAGAGAAGTAGTGTATTGACATGTCAAGGGGCCCAAAATTCCTACTGGCTCTACTGGTTGTTAGTTTAGGAGCATAATGTTTAGCTTAGTGGTTAAGATGGGTTCTGTGGACTACTGCTTGAAAGGGCATGAAATCCCACCACTGCCAATTTGCCACCCCTGGGCCCCTGAGCAAGGCCCTTAACCCTCAACTGCTCAGTTGTATAAATGAGAGAAATGTACGTCGCTCTTGATAACCAAGAGTCTACCATCTGATGTGTTCAGATATGGAAAAAGTCAAAAAAAGTATTTAAACAGTAAATTGAAATGAAACACCTGAACATATAAGTAATAATCCATGAAATGGAGTGCTGTTTTAGGAAACCAATCAACGACAGGGTGGGGAGTGACACATTTCTGGCATTTAGTTATCACATTTTTTTATACAACTGAGCAGTTAAGGGCCTTGCTCAGGGGCCCAGCAGTGGCAGCTTGGTGGACCTGGGATTCAAACTCAGAACCCTCTGAGCAGTAGGCCAACACCTTAACCACTAACCTACTACATCCCCGTGAACTGCAGGATTGCCTGCAAGATAAGTTCCTGTTATAGCTTCTAAACAGAAAGTCCCTCACCAGCATCTACTTGACATTAATAAGACAAAAAATGCAGCATGTTATGTTTTTGAGAAAACTTGCAAGCCAAAACGATTCTGTCACAAAGTGAAGTTACTGCTGCCTGCTACAAAACACAGGCATTAGAGACTTCTTCCAAAAAAAAATGTTCCAAAAAACTTCACGTATATTAGAGAGTGCTTAGAAGCTTGAGGTAATTGATGATGGAGCTCTAAACTAATGATCTGACCTCTTGACCAAGGTCTATGATGGTGTGTATCAGTGAAATGTCATGTGCTTATCAAAAATGGTATTAAGGTCACACTTTTCAGGAACTCTATCTCCCTCCCTTCCTGGTACTAAATATAGTCCAGGTCAGCTGCTGTAGAGCTGCTCTATACAGCATGTTATGCAACTAGACTCTATGATATAAGAGAAACAACATGACTAGTTGTTTTAGTTCCTGTATTTTTTATGTCCTCTGACTGGACCTGGAGCTCATATGGCAGGATGGCTTCTTGTGGCTGGGACCATGCACTAACCTTGCTCCAAATTTTGAGTGTATTGCTGCATCTAGTACAGAAAAATGAAGTCAGTTGGGGCATCGCCAAGTCATGTATACTATGTGTGTGTCCCATGCTATGGAAGCGTATGGTGGGAATATTGATCTTCAATCTGTGGTGAAATTCACATACAACTGACATGCATTCTCTATGAAATGGGGCTCCAGAAAGTCACAGTTTGTTAGTTAAGCTAAGAAAACCCACTGGCAAGAAAATAGCAGCTATCACTGGCACCATTCCATACATCATACTTCTGCATCAAACATTGCAAAATAGAATTCCACCCGCCATCATTAGCATATATAGTGATGCACTGTATTGGTATACACTGTATGTGGATACCTGACTATCACACCTATGTGGGGTTCATCCTCAAACTTATTCCAGCATGAACTCAAGAACATGAACATGAACTCAAGTGTCCTGCACAGAACCCTGATTCTGACTCAACCCCATTGAACACCTTTGGGATGAACTGGAACTGGTGCCTCGTCAGCATCAACATCCCAACATCAGTGTCGGATCTCACTAATGCTCTTTTAGCTTAATTTCACCGATTTCTCTCGAGAGTTGAGCTTATTATAACAGGAAAGGGAAATAAATCTGGAAGGGTATATAAAACAAGCACACATGGGGCCAGCTGATGGTCAGGTGATGGCCAGGTGTCCTCATACTTTTGGCTATATATTGTAATTTGAGGTGTATTTTTTTCCAGTGAAGATCAGCCTTTCAGTTTTCAACTGCAAATACAGACTACCGCTCCCTACTAGTATGCCAAGTTATCATGTTTGATTCAAGTACAGAAGGTTGTCCATGGATGCTCTGTTTTAACCGGTCATCTTGATTATTCATGCTATTATGAGTGAACATCTATTTTTCAAAAGGAACATTTTGTGACCAGTCTATCAAAGTCATCTGAGTTTTAAAGATACACCTTTCTGAAAGGGCACCAGGATGATATCGGCTGTTTGTGATTTGTTCTTGTTAGAAAGCATTATTAGCAATATTTCCGCGAATCTTCTAGTACACGAAACTTTCCTAGTCGTAAATCCGTCCATTTCCTTGCTTTGTATTCATAGTTTTCCGTGACCAAGTTTTGCCGTGCACCTGTTGACCCCAAGCTTGCTCGCGCCTCTCTCCACAAGGACAGCTCGGCCGAGCAGACGCACTGTAGCTGGAACAGGACCGATGGCAGCCCTGTGCCAGGCACCCTGGCCACGCTACCGAAACAGGCATTTGGAGTGTGGCTGGCACGGGTGTCCTGTTTCTGCCTGCTTTCTAATTCAATTTTCATTTAATAAGTTTTTGCCCCCCTCCTTCTCTTGCCCCATGTGTTGTCTCTCTCCCCTGTTACCCAGGTTCATGCAAATAGGCAGTCAAGTATGCGCTAGTTATCTTCGCTGCTGGAGACTTTTTGCCCTTGTTGCTTCATATAGCTCTGCTCTAGAGCACCAGCCATTGATAAGGCTAATGTCCCCGATAGCTACCGCGCTTTCAAGTCGCCCTCACAAAACAGACGGCTCGCTTTCATGTTGTTTTCCCAAGCCAAGGACAGACAGGCCTCCCCGCTGGACTCAACTGGCTAATCAGTAATCGCTAACTTGCTGAGCCCAGCAGTACCTCAGATGGGCAGATTCTCTCCCACTCTCTCTCTCTTTCTTGCTTTCTTTCTATCTCTGTCTGTTTTTCCTCTCTTACTCCCTCTTTCTCTTTTTACCCCTTCCTTCCTTGCAGAAATTCCTTTCTCCCACCGAGGCGGGTTTTGAAAGTGTAAAACTGGCTAGCACTATTGTACGGAGCAAAGTTCTGACTGAAAGGCACTGTACTTTCTTTTCTTGTCCTCCTCCTCCACCTCCTCCTCCTTTTTTCACCGCTGCCACCTGCCTTGCCTCCCACCCATCATCCGTTCATGCCTCCCTCCCTTCTTTTTTCTTCTTTTTTTTTGTCTATCCCATCTCTTCTGTCTTTCTTCTGTGGCCACAGAGCAACTGTTCATGTGATGATGAGGAACAGCAGGGAGCAGTACAGACAGCAAAGGCTATCGCCCAGCAGACACATGGAGCTAAATTAAAACATTAGTACCACTTTATGACTTTATTTAAGACGCGCCAAAGAAAATAGATTGCGCGACGGCGACACAACAAAAGGAGGACTCATCCGCCCACACTCGAGCCTTGCGCCTGCTCGCGTCCAGCCTTTCTTCTTCTCTGTATGAACTCGGTGAACTTTTGTCATTGTGTCAAGCTGAGCAGTGTGTCCAATCGGTGCATGGACCTGTAGACCCGTCTTACCAATGGCAGTCCAGGTGCTTCATAGTACAGCGTTTTCTCTACAGGACATTCTGACAATATCGGTTTTGAAGACTTCCACCTGGCTCACTGCTTTGTATGCTCTGAATTTTGCCACAACTGTATTCAAATACGTCTGATGTCTCTGCGCTTAACCCGTTATGATCAGGGACGTGTTTCATCTACTAGTTTCACAAGCCAGAGCTTTCAGTCTGGTACATTTCAATAATAAAGGTGGCCAGGATCCAGTTAGTTTCACAGACAAAGGCAGATGAACAATCACAGTTCATATCGTAGCATGTTAGCATTTTAGCAAGTGTGCAAATTTATCTTAGCTCTTTGGAAGTTACAGATTCGGGATAAGTAGCATTTGCTTCAGGTACAGAAACAAGGTATGTCACATGACCTTGAAGTGTGATCCATACCGAATGAAGAGCTTTTTTTTCTCCAAAATCAGAAAAAGAAGGGTTTCTTTATATTGTTTGTCTTTTTCTGGTGGTCTTGCTTTAAGATTCTGGCAAAGTGATCAGATGCGAAAATGATCAGATGCTAACTGATGACCTGAGGCTGCCACTGTTCACATGATTATTTGAACAGTCATATGATGAATGGCAGATTTTTATCAAATAATGAGAAATCTGGTGATTGTCATTTTGTCAGTCTTTTTTTTGTTCTGCTGGTAAAATGGTAAACTAGCCAGCTAACAAGAGAACCTATGTGGTAAGCTAGCATGCTTCTAAACATTAAACTAGCCAGCTAACTACAGAACCTGTGTGATAGCTAGCTTACTTCTAAACACTAAACTAACCAGCTAACTACAGAACCCGTGTGAGAGCTAGCTTACTTCTAAACACTAAACTAGCCAGCTAACAACAGAACCTGTGTGGTATGCTAACATATTTCTAAACGCTAAACCAGCTAGCTAGCTACAGAACCTGTGTGAAAGCCTGTTGTGGACGTTTTGCTTTTCCAACTTTCGTGATAGTTAAGACGTAGCATAACAACGACAAAAACTAACAGTTTTTTGTTTGTGTGTTTTTTAAGAAATCCTGGATGTTTATTAAAACTTCTTTAACTTCTTCCAGTCTAGCAGTGTTAGTCTAGCTGTAGAGACAGTTGTACAATATACTGCTGTGTGTTGGTGTTTCTGCGTAATCATGCTGATGTATGTAACACGTGTCAAAAGTGTGTCACATGGCTGTGTGTGCATGTGTGACAGCTCTCTGTATCTCTCCCGGCTGATGTGTTAGACATCGCGTACTGGAAACTGTGAGCGACATGCAAAAGCTACACAGAGGTCATGGAGAATGCTGGAGCGCGGCTTGCTGTTTGTTCTGTGTGCCAAAGGCAAAGTGCAAGTCAGCCACTGAGCTGGGGCTAAAAAACCTGCTCAAAAACAGCTCTTAAATTTCTGACTTTTATTATTTAGATTTATATTTGTGTCCAGAATGTTAATGCAGCTCCAAATTCACACCGCTTTTCAGAACTAACGCATTGCTTTAAAGCTATCTTGGTACAATATTTAGATTATCATGATGTTCTGACTAAAACCGTTGTTCTTCTAGCTATAGAACCTGTATGGTAAGCTAGCCAGCTAGTTACAGAACATCTGTGGTGAACTAGCTTGCATCTAAACACCAAACTGGCCAGCTACCAGCTGTCAGCTACGAACTTGTGTGGCAAACTAGCCAGCTAACTACAGAAATGTTAAGCTAGCTTACTTCTAAACACTAAACTAGCCATCTAGTTACAGAACCTGTGTGGTACGCTAGAATACTTCTAAATACTAAACTAGCCAGATAACTACAGAACCTATGTGGTAAGCTAGCCAGCTAGCTACATAAATTGTGTGGTAAGCTAGCTTAATCCTAAACACTAAACTAGCCAGCTAACTGCAGAACCTATGTAGTAAGCTAGCTAGCTAGCTACAAGAGACGTGTGGTAAACTAGCTTACTTCTAAGCACTAAACTAGCCAGCTAGCTACAGAACCTGTATGGTAAGCTAGCTACAAGACACATGTAGTAAACTAGCTTACTTCTGAACACTAAACTATCCAGCTAATTGCAGAACCTGTGTGGTAAGCTAGCCAGCTAGGTACAAAAAAGGGGGGTAAGCTAGCTTACTTTTAAACACTAAACTAGCCAGCTAACTGCAGAACCTGTGTGATAAACTAGCTTAGTTCTAAACACTAAGATAAGAGTCTAAAATGGTGAAACGGTTTCCTGATATCAGTGGATAATTCTTTCTGAGTGTTATTTCCCAGTCGTCCGGCTGCTGCTGCTGTGGACCTTTTGCTTTTCGTGACAGTTGTAGTTAATACGTAGCATAACGTCAACCGTTTGGAACTTTTCTATGAATATAACACCCCTAGTAGGCTAGAGAAAAACAGAAATATTTCTGAAACACTACATAAACCTCTGAGTGTCTATGTTCATATGAGCTTCATATTAATCATCACTGTGGAATGAGACATGAGAAAAACAATCACAGAAACAGGAGCAATCTCCATTATTTTGGCTTCTGGTAAAAAAAAAAAAAAAGAAGAAAAAAAGAGAGATAAATTTCAGCCTGCTTATTGATCGGTTCGTTGTTCGTCTCCGATTAAACGATATAAAAGGCAGATATTTCATAACCCATATGATATGCTCTGTATCTGGAAGCCTGTTTTTTGTTTGCAGGTAGAAACAAAGTGCAGGAAGGATTGTATCAAAGATGTCGTAGGTGTGGAGGAGTAATCTCCGTCCCCTTGGCTTTTCCCTTACGAGATCAAAGCCTTCTGTTGAATCTGTCACCGATTAACAAGTCAGCAAATGCCTCTAAATATAGTCTGGAAAATTAATTTATTTTCACATTGGCTAGCTTCACCCCCAAGTTTCATAGACACCTACAACAACAACCAAAAAAATTCAGCAAATCACATGCTTCCACAGCTACCAGTTCCAGAGAAGCAGCTCGAAAGCTACCTGGATTGTTATAAAACAGGAAGTGAAGTGGGAACAGCCCAGGTGAACACACGCCGTGGACATGTGAAAAGGTCACTATGTGACAGCTCGTAGTCGACCCCCGTTCATGCCGTCGCTCTGCTTCGAGAGCCGAGGATAAGAAACACATGGTGCTGTTTGCTTCCTCTTGTTTCTGGTCTTCTTTAACCGACTGTCATGTCTTTGCCTCGGTCGGCTCCTCCGCTGAGACGCGATAACCGACCATGTGTTCGGGCCGTGATGGGTTAAGTAGGAAATGACTCGGGTGTTGAGGAACGCGCTATCACAGTGTCTTCCCAGGACATGGCTTGTACCATATTCCACAGTGTGAGATGTCTGATAAAGCGTGGCTTTACACGTCTACTAATCTAAATAACGTGACATGCACTCTGGAAGCGCCTCTAAACACGAAGAAGAAGGCTTTATGTGTCACATGCTTGTTCTAACAGTGAAATTTATTTGTTTCTTCATGTATTTTATAACAGCTTGTTAGAGATCAGAGTGCAAGGGCAGTTATGATACAGCAGGGTTAAGGGCCTTGCTCAGGGGCCAAACAGAGGCTGTGATGGTGCTTGAACTCGGGAAGCACATCTAACAAAGAAGAAGAAGAAGCCTTTATGTGTCACATGTAGGTTACAGCAAAGTGAATTTTGTTTCTTTACATATATAACAGCTTGATAGTGGTCATAGCATCGGGAAAGTTATGATACAGCAGGGTTAAGGGCCTTGCTTTAGGGCCCAACAGGCGCTGTGCTGGTCCTGGGGCTTAAACTCTGGAAGGGCATCTAAACAAGAAGAAGAAAAAGAAGCCTTTATGTTACATGTAGGTTACAACCTAGTGAGTTTCATTTCTTTACATATATCACAGCTTGTTAGAGATCAGAGTGCAGGGTTAAGGGCCTTGCTCAGGGGCCAAACAGGGGCTTGAATCCACGGCCAGTTCAAGTAAAAAAGCACAAAAAAACTAATAAAGAGACAGATTTTAGATAGATTATGTGGAGCATTCACCATACAAGTCCCGGCATAAGTTGTTACTATGGAAACAAAAACATATCTGTGCTTTATTGATAAAAATCTGCCCTTATCAAGAACTGCCGAAGAGAAGCAAACTGGAAATTGCTCCTGTTCAAGTGAAGTAGTGGAATTACATGATAAATTTGCATACTGCAATCTGGTTGGCTCTTATGTTTAATGATGCGATGATACATATGTCACATCTTCAAGACTTCAGGGCAGCTTTCTGTTTCTTATAGTAGTCCCACAACTTCACATCTTTTACCAGATAAATGAATTCTCCTGAATTATCTGAATAATCACCAAAAAAAAAACAAAAAAAACGTATGAATTTCTCACTCATGTCAATGATGTGGTTTATTGTAACATGTACACTCTTGACGTGACTTGCTCTTACAGTTTACAGTCAGCTTTATTTTTCTTCTTTTTCTTGTCCTGTGACTAAAACTAGACAAATGATTTTCACATGGCCGCTTAAACCGAGCCTCGACACGACCTTTCCGTGACACGCTGATCGAATTCCAGAATGAGAAAAGTGGCAGCAAGCAGAAAGATGGGCTGCTTAACCCCTTTAAAGCATTAACTCGTTATCCGTTTAGGATAACGGAGACAGAGATGTTGTTATGATGGTCAACGCTGACGGACTTTCTGAGATCCGAAACGCCTTGGGGTCAGGATGAAGAAATGAGTTGCTGCAGAATATTAACACTGTTGCATCTGATGCGCGATACGGTGCGACGAATAAACAGACGATAGAGTTGATTTCAACACTGCATCATCCCCGACTAATTAGATCTCAAATTCCCCTACGACTGATGTGGCTAATTTCACGAACCGCACAACATACGTGAGTCAGAATGAGTTCTACGTGGAAGAGACACTAGCGCTGACAAATAATCTCATCATGATACTTCCGTTACTTTTAAATCGAAATTAATCGTGATGCACAAGAACAATAACTGATCATGTTTGCTAATCAGCTACTAGCAAAATAGTAGAGTTGTAAAAAAAAAAAAGAATTTTAAGTAACTTACATCTGAAAATTAAGTTAAAAAATGTTGAAGAATGGATAAAAAATTCTAATAATTGTAATGAATTTAAAATGAGACATTTGACAATGTTAAAGGATCGGCGTAAAAACTTTATTAACATTAAATCAGCTGTTTCTTAACGATGTCCAGATTTCTGTTATTTTATCACCAAATTTCCAAACCAAATTGATCACGGTGTTATATTTTATAATATTAAATTGGTATTGTCGTGTTCACACAGTGGTGTATTCACCAGCTCACCAGCTTTGACTGAGGTTCACTCTAGCTCGCTTGTACTGTAGAGAATATAACTAAAATTTTGTATTAAAAATAAATAAATCTTGATCCAGGTGGTGGTAGAATGTTCCTCCCCAAAAATAAATAAATAAATAAATCTTCATCCAGCTGGTGTTAGAACGTTTCCTAAAGGAAAAAATCTTCTTGATCCAGATATTAGTATTAGATCGTTAGCTAAAATCTTTCACGCTATCTTCAGGAGATCCTAATGATTCTACAGTCAATTATGTTCTCGTTGTGAAGAGAGCAATACTCTTCACTAGTGTCTAGTTATCAGTTAGTTATTGGTTAGTAGTAAAAAGACGCGGTCTGCTGCTTTACTGTACGTGTCACGTGTCAGGAAGCACCTGCTAGCCGTCGACGCTGGGTAGCTGTCGTATGAGAAAGCCAAACTGGCTGATAGGAAGGATTCTAAATACAACAAAGAAAGTGTGAAGAAAAAAATGCAAATCACATGATCAGAGAACATCGTGTCGTATCCTGATGTGTAACCGTACAATCTTAACAATGACTGTTATTTCTTATTCAGCTATTAGAAAACAAAAAGCTCCTTTACTCCTGAGTCTCTTTTTTACCTCCTACTCTTAAGAGTTTGCTTGTTTACACATTCGCTCTAACGTTTTCCGTGCAGTCAGCAGTCTTTCATTGCCTGTACTTGAGATTCGAAGCTGGTGTGGAACACGTGCGTCCAGATTCTCCGGGAAATTCAACAAGGAACCTTATCTCTACTGTATTACCTCTGGCTTAGTCATTAACTTGTCATTAATTATTTTGGATATTAAAGTCAACCAAAGAAACTGCCAGCAGATTTCTATAGAGTTATAGAAATTTCTCTTAAATATGGCTGAAAATTATGGAAGCAGGAAATTCTTCCTAGTTTCAACACATCTGTTGCAGCCCAAAGCCTTCATGTCTTCATGGTTTCTATGTTCCGTGTGCACAGTAATTTCATGTATCATCAGCAGCCTGTGATTGGCTCTCATATTTTATGATGCAATAACATTTGTCATGTGTCATGTTTGGATGTTTAGATGAAGCATTTGAAGGCTTCAGCATGGAAGAGTTGGTGTTGAATCTATAATGAACTCGGATGTTGAGCTAATTTATGAGTTGCTCAGGATCTCCTGGTTACACAACTCCAACTGACTGTATATGACTGTAGAAAGGACATTATTTATAATCACACTCTCTAATGTTTATTATCATTTATAATCGCACTCTCTGGTGTCACCCAAATGAGGATGAGGTTCTCTTTTGAGTCTGTTTCCTCTCAAGGTTTCTTCCTCTTACCATCTAAGGGGGGCACAGTCGCCTCAGGCTTGCTCATTCGGGATAAATACAAATAAATTAAAATATACACCGATCTGCCATAACACTGTGAGCAGTGAGAGGTGAAGTGAATAAGACTGAGTATCTCCTCATCATGGCACCTGTTAGTGGGTGGGATATATTAGGCAGCAAGTCAACATTTTGTCCTCAAAGTTGATGTGTTAGAAGCAGGACAAATGGGCAAGCATAAGGATTTGAGCGAGTTTGACAGAGGACCAAATTGTGATGAACTTTCTGTTCTATATTTCTTATGTTCTGTAAAGCTGCTTTGAAACAATGTCCATTGTTAAAAGCGCTAAACAAATTAAAGTGAATTGTTGACATTGTCGAATTGATGACAGACTCGGCTTTGTTTCGCCCCTTTACCTAGTCTTGTAGTGAGGTGAATTTTTTCATAGACTATAAACTCTCTAGCTTTTTTATCTTTATCTAAATTAAACACACACACACATACACACACATATATATATATATATGCAAAATTATCTCCATAGGTTTAGTGACTGGGGTCGTGTTTGTCTGGTGTAAGAGCGACGTGTATCGTAGCTCAGCTCAGGATTTAATCTATAAATTGAAGCTCTCTGTTTTATGGTTTAGTTCAAACAGTGCAGGGTCAGGAGAACACAGAGAGCGTTAACACTTCCAGACGTCGGGTTCCAGCGTGAGCCTCTTCCGGCTGCCTCATTTAGCCTCGTTCGGCTCGGCTCTCGCTATTTCCCATACGCGGACCCTACCGCTGGGTAACCAAACGCAGATGGTACCTGTTACGAACACAGACGCTGCTTGTTTTCCTTTGTTAGAATCTGAATCCTGCCGGTGGCGAAAAAAAAAGGTACAAAGGTACGGAAATCGGGGAGGGAGATAAAAAAAATAAAAAACACACAATAGAAAGAACTCACGAAACAGCAGGACAGGAGAAGTCTGCAGACAAGATCTGGCGTGCCAGCACCTGACCACCAGGGTTCAGGATGGAGGCGGAGCTTAAGTGTGCAAAAGGGAGATTTTTGCTAGGAAGAGTGTGAAAGGGTTATCCCTCACGTTACAAACCTCCTACTGTACCGAGAGCTGGATGAGACAAGGGCCACCATTCAACATGTAGCGTGTGTGAATCCAGCTGAAACCTCGGCTGTGTGTGTGTGTGTGTGTGCTGTTATAGGAAATTAATCAACCATTATTTTGATTGGTCTGATGAAGCCTGACACTCTTTAATAAAGTTTGATTCGATTCCAAGAACGTCATACCCTGAAGTGTTTTATTCCTTTTATTCCACAGCAGTCTGCTGGGTTTTTTTTATTTATGAGTAAAGAATGAGGTATATTTTTTATCTGTGTATAGTTCATTTTAAAACATATTATGTAGACTTAAAAAATAAAATAATGTTGTTTTTTTTTTTAGCTAAATGTACAGTGGCTGAGAAGCGCAAAACACAATAACAAATCCGAAAACAGGATAACAAAACAAAAAACACAATAACAAATTGAAAAAATAACAAATAACAAAGCAAAATAACAAAACAAAAAACAAATAAAAAAAATAACAAATAAGAAAACAAAATAACAAAACAAAAAACAAAATAAATAGAAAAAATAACAAATAAGAAAAAAATAAAAAAACAAACAACAAAATAAATCGAAAAAATAGCATATAACAAAACAAACAAAATAAATGAAAAAATAACAAATAACAAAACAAAATAACAAAACAAAAAACAAAATAAATCGAAAAAATAACAAATAAGAAAAACAAAACAAACAACAAAATAAATCGAAAAAATAGCACATAACAAAACAAAATAACAAAACAAAAACAAAATAAGTAAACAAATAACAAAACAAAATAACAAAACAAAAAACACATTGACAAATCGAAAAAAATAACAAATTAGAAAACAAAATAACAAAACAAAAAACACAATGACAAATCGAAAAAATAACAAATAAGAAAACAAAAACAAAATAAATAAAAAAACTAACAAATAAGAAAACAAAAAGCAAATAACAAATTAAAAAAACAACAAATAACAAAACAAAATAACAAAACAAAAAACTAAATAAATTAAAAACATTACAAATAAGAAAACAAAAAACAAAATAACAAATAAGAAAACAAAACAACAAATCAGAAAACACAATAACAAATGAAAAAACAAACAATATTTTGCCACCGTAAAAACGTGATCTCGTCGCTTATATTAACTGATATTTAACATAAAAAATATATAGAGCGAGTAGCTCATGTAGTATTAACGGAAACCAGTTCCAGTGTGAAATCTCACGAGGCGCTGATGGGATTCTGCAGTATAGCGTTATGTTTATGTTAATTCATTTATGTTAATGAATGTTACAGTTCAACGATTAAAGCATCCAGGGTAGAATAATGCAGTGGTAATGAGACCGGTTGCAAAACTTCACTGTTGTGAGTTTGATTCTCAGCTCAGGTGTGTGAATTTATTCAGTTTTTATATATATATATATAAATACCTGATCAGATCATATTGGATATACGCATTGAACTGAAGTTCACATGGAAACGACGTACACATTTGAATAAAGTCAGCTGAATCCCATCTATGAACTTCATCCCATCCCTTTCTTTTTCCTTTTGGAAAACAAGGGTAGCGGCAAATTGTTCCCAAGCTGAAACATACAACTTTACTGCCGGTTGTTAGAAAGTGATGTTTAATAAATGTACCTCTTTACTTTTATTTGAAAGTAATTAAAGAGCACGTGAATTGCATTACATGCTAGAATTCTCATTATAGATGACGAATCAACCGATTCTGACCAATCAGAATGAAGAATTCAGCATCGCTGGGGTATCACTTTGAACCACTCTTCGTGGTCGTCATCCACTTCGAGCCACCTCCCTTCTGACAAACTTCATACTTCACCCTGCTTCTTTCACCAGCTTTTTTAAACACTGAAAACATGAATATGACTCAGTTATAAACATTCCACAGATTTACATTAAAGCTTTGCATCTGTGTGAGAGCAGATCGTTTCTAGTCAGCTCAACACATGTTTTTTGTTTTTTTTTAGATCAGAAATCACCCACAGTGTCTCTGAATGATTCACTCTGCAGTTATCTTAGCGACTTATCTGGCTCAGCTCTCTGTACATGAACTTTTCGTCGTCGTTAATGTCGGGTGAGGCACCGAGATCAGATTTAAGCAGTGTTTTTGTTGGTTTTTTTAAACCATTTTGAGTGTATTGCATGTAGTGAGTCATTGTAAAAAAGTACATGATGTTATACAGTAAATCATCGAAGCATCTTTCTGTAAATAAATGAGTAGTGAGGTTCACCGTGTGCCTGCATGCTTTAATGCTTTAGAGTTCATGCTAGCAAGTTTTTGAAGGATTCCTCGGACTGATCGTATCACTTCAGTTCCCCCAACTCTTCACTCCCCGACTTGTCTTGTCATAACCTCTCATTAAGATATCTTACGAAGAAATCTAAGAGATCATTGTGATGAGCTTTCTTTGCGACTTGTCACTTGCTAAAGCGAATCCAGGGCTAAGTTTGAAGTGTTTCTCGCTATGTTGCAACATGTGTCGTTTGTAAACGAGTCGACCCCCTCGTTTATACAAGTCAGTTAGCAGTCGGTTATAGCTATTTAAATAGATTTTTATAAAATGCAGTGCGACGTTGTGTTACATCATTTATTTTTCAAGCAAGAACTTGTGAAGATATCACTAATATTGTCCAGATTTTGTGAAAAAAGAAAAAAAAATCTGTGATTCGAAAGAGTCAATTCTTTTGAGTCGAATGAATTTTGACTCACTGAAAAAAACTAAAAGTCCACTACATCTGTTGGCTTTTTTTCCGAACTGGCTTGGCTTCAGGAGGGAGGTTATTTCTGGTGTTCCTTTCCCTCATTTAGCTCTCCATGTATCCTGTCCTGAGCTCTTTATTCACATGGATGTAACTCCAGGCAGTGTCTGTTCCTGTGCCAACAGAGGTGTCAAAGGGTGGCAGCGGAAATAACACCCACACTCCAGCTGATAAGAGTGCAGCGGCCTCACCTTTATCACACTGACCTGATATCACAGCCCGGCCCTTGTGAGCCGCGGCGGCTATCTGTACACTCGACCGGCGCTGAGAGAACTCGCGGCTCACATGAGAGAGAGCTATTAATAGCGGGATGTAAAAAGGCAGTTTGAAGATAGTTGAGGAGTTTAGGGAGAGGGACACAGAAAGACAGATTTATAGTGGCCATTAATTCGTAACAGGGCGAGATCTGTCGATCTGTCGTTATTGCGTTATATTTAAGCTGAAGGCTGATTAGTGACTCTGAAGGGGATTTGTTGTGTATATATTTCCTTTTGGAAGCAGCTAACAATCAGGAAGTGTAAAAGCTAACATGTGAAGGCTTCTTTCTACTCTGGAGCTTTGAAGATTTTAGCCAGTACTTGTTCCAGCATGACAATGCCCCTGTGCACAAAGCCTCTGAGCTCCACGAAGACATGGTATGGAGGTGAAGGTTGCACTGAAAGAACTGGAGTGTCCTGTACAGTGTCCACCCTCACTGAACACCCTTGGGATGAACTGGAACTGGAGCCTTATCAACATCCCAACATCAGAGTCTGATCTCACTAATGCTCTTGTAGATAAGTGGAATCCACACAAATCTCCACAGCCCTGATCCAGCATCTAGTGGAAAGCCTTTTGAGAAGAGAAGAGAATGGAAGGGAAGGGAAGGGAAGAGAAGGGAAGGGAAGAGAATGTGAGAAGGAAAAGAAGAGAAGAGAGGAGAGGAGAATAGAAGACTGGAAAAGAGAAGAGAAGAGAAGAGAAGGGAGGAGAGAAGAAGAAAAGGGAAGAGAAGAGATAGAGAGAGAGAGAGAGAGAGAGAGAGAGAGAGAGAGAGAGAGGAATCAATCTGGACTGAGATGTTTAATGAACACATATGGGTGTGGTGGTCAGGGGTGCACATACTTTTAGCTCTATAGTGTACATGAGCTAAGAGATTGATGTTAAAAAACATGACACCTCCTTCAAGAAATAACTTGATGTGAATTAGCTGTTACTACAGAAACGAAGCAACAATTCATCAACAGCTTAAACCACTGGACCAGAGTTGAGAATAGATTTTGTATAATGTTTTTTATAATCTATTCAATTGAGTTAATATAGTCAGTGTTTTATACTGAAAATGTTTAGTATAATGGGTAGATTGGCATTTCTTTTATAAGTAGAGAATGAATTTTTGGCGTAAAAAGTAGAGACTTTGACGTGAAAGTGGAGTAACGTCATCACTAAATCACGTGATTGCTCTCGAAGTTTCGAAATTTTCTGGCTGCCATCAGTAAGAAAGGTCATTTTCACAGAACTTTGGTAGAAACAAATGGACATTTAGGAAGTGTTTATTAGCAGCACAAAGAATGACAAAAACCTATAATCTTACATCTACATTAATAAGGATTCTTTAATTTGGTTTTTTTTCTCCTAGCCCCTTCACTCTTTCTACACCAACCCACTGAAGTGAGGACCATATATCACAGCTTTAAAGCTTTATTCAATAAAGTCAACCTCCAGGAAAGGTCAGGTCTTCTGAGTCTAGAATTTACCAGGAAATTCTCAATCCAGTGTGTTAAAGCTGTACAGAATTTTTAAACACATTTTTTTATGATTTCGTCACGTCGGCTTTTATTTATAGAGTCTCGACCCTGGGTGATGAAACGAGTCGCGTTGATTTTATAAACTGCAGAAGCAGTGTGTAACGTTGCACTTTGGCATGAATGTGAATTATGTGAGAGCGAACACAGAAGCTGATGAATTAGGAAATACGTTCCTTAAAAAAAAAACAGCTGGTTATTATTATTATTATTATTATTATTTTTTTTTTTTAATTATAATTATTTATTATTATTTTTTCTTTATTTTTTATTTAATTAATTTATTATTACTATTATTATTATTATTATTATTATTATAAATAATAATTTGGAGCTGAGACATTTCAGAAATGTTTTACTTTACATTATAAGATGAATAAATTACACCCCAAAGCATATGCTGTATTTTATTGAAACATATTTGAATGTCTTTATAGAGAGATATTAGTGTTGCTTATTAATCCTGGTGTTAAGTCGCTGCTTGATTGTCATTATTCGTGTGAGAAATTCTGCGATTGTTATCGTGAAGGCAATTTCGATTGCTAGCGAGACTAAAATACCAGAGGGAAAAAAAATCTTTGAAATAAGAAAACCTTCAGGTTTAAAATTTTCCAGCAAAAGCCTTGGGACTCAATTTCCCAGAATGCAAATGCATCTGCATTCCACTGTAGCATCACAGACCCATCCCTGGTTGGTTAGTTAGCGAGCTACGAGGTGACGTACGATACACGGTGATGGTATTAGCACAAAATCTGAGGCTGAACCTGAGGACTAAAGTGCCGCTGCATTGCTCTGTCTAGGAAGTAGACGAAATGGCATTATGGGTAACGCAGGAAACCCAAAAAAGAATGAAAACGAAGGGATATTTTAATGAGCATCTTCCCTTTGTGTGATGTCTGAATGATTGTTATTCTGTGTTTGGTGTGTAAAAATGTCATGTTGAGGCACGTTGTTGTTGTTGTTTATTGTTTTTAGATTTACACTTTGTTAAGATAGCTAAAAGTCGTCACATGACCGTGTTGCAAAGGTGTAGCTCTGCGTCGTGGCTCTTCTTTTGTTTCCTATCACACTTACACACCCAGTTTTGTCACTCCCTTCCTCTATAAGCCTTCTGTCTCTCTCTGTCTCTCTGTCTCTCTCTCTCTCACACACACTGTGCGTGTGTGTGTGTGTGTGTGGGTTAGAAAAAGGAAGTCCAGTCGCTGCTGCACATGATTAGGCACCTTGAACCCATAGAGGGCGCAAACACAGACACACACACACACACACACACACACAAGCACACACTCTTCCTTACCCAATGCTGCAGCATGGGTGTGTAGGTGTATAGGGTGTGTTGGTGTCTGTGGGGAAGGGCGTGTGCGTGGGAAGGTGTGTGTGTGTGTGAGAGAGAGAGAGAGAGAGAGAGAGAGAAAGCTAACACAAACAGTCTATAACTGCACACTCATTAGGAGAGAATTTGTTTTCATTCTTTTTAAATAGTTTTAATGGTTTGATGGTTTGATGGTTTGATGGTTTAATGGTCCGGTGTGACATGAGGCAACAGAAACCAGCAGCAGCATCAAAACAAGAAAACCCCACCTAAATCCCACCCTTAAAATAAACAGGCGATTTGTTGGGGTAGGTGTGATATGAGAAGCAGATATGTGATTTTAACCCACAGGAGAAAGACAAGAATATGACTAAGAAATGCAACAAAGTGCATTTATTGGAGCAGGAGAGACTAGAGGTTGGAGTAGAAGAGACTGAAGGCTGGGGTAGGAGAGACTGGAGGTTGATGAGGTTGGATTAGGAGATGCTGGTGTAGGATAGACTGGAGGTTGGAGTAGGAGAGACTGGAGGTTGGAGAGACTGGAGGTTAGAGTAGGAGAAACCAGAGGTTGATGAGGTTGGAGTAGGAGAGACTGGAGGTTGATGAGGTTGGAGTAGGAGATGCTGGTGTAGGATAGACTGGAGGTTGGAGTAGGAGAGACTGGAGGTTGGAGAGACTGGAGGTTAGAGTAGGAGAAACCAGTGGTTGATGAGGTTGGAGTAGGAGAGACTGGAGGTTGGAGTAGGAGAGACTGGAGGTTGATGAGGTTAGAGTAGGAGAGACTGGACATTGGAGAGACTGGATACTGGGCGTTGGAGGGACTGGAGGTTAGAGTAGGAGAGACTGGATGTTGGAGGGACTGGAGGTTGGAGCAGGAGAGAGTTGAGGTTAGAATGGGAGAGGTTGGAGTAGGAGAGACTGGAGTAGGAGAGTGGAATTGCAATGTTTCTCCTGATTCACCTGATTCCACTCAGGGAGGCTGAATAACTCAGAGTCCAGGAAGTTTATTTAAACCTGAAAGAGAAACCTGCACAGAGGAATCCAGATCAGCTGACAGAAATGAAACACCAATCACGAGCACTGAACATCAAACGAACACAAATCGCTTCCCATTTAATACCAGCAACTTCCTCTGTCATTATAGTGCACTGTATGTGTGTGTGTGTGTGTGTGTGTGTGTATGCATGTGCCCATATGTGCATGTGTCTGTGCGTGTTTGTGTGTGTTTGTGTGTGTGAGCATGTGTGTGTGTGTGTGTGTGTGTGTGTATGCATGTGCCCATATGTGCATGTGTCTGTGCGTGTGTGTGTGTGTTTGTGTGTGTGAGCATGTGTGTGTGTGTGTTTGTGTGTGTGAGCATGTGTGTGTGTGTGTGTGTGTGTGTGTGTGTATGCATGTGCCCATATGTGCATGTGTCTGTGCGTGTGTGTGTTTGTGTGTGTGAGCATGTGTGTGTGTGTGTGTGTGTGTGTATGCATGTGCCCATATGTGCATGTGTCTGTGCGTGTGTGTGTGTGTTTGTGTGTGTGAGCATGTGTGTGTGTGTGTTTGTGTGTGTGAGCATGTGTGTGTGTGTGTATGTGTGTGCGTGTGTGTGTGTGTGTATATGTGTGTGTGTGTGTGTGTGCGCGCGTGTTTGGCAGTATTGTGGTTTTGCACTGTTTTTGTAGCTCAGTGCCACTCGTCTGGGAATAAACACACTGTGGCATGAGTCAATGCCTCTGCATGTTGTAAAGCATGCAAACATCACGAGTATCAGCTGATATCGATCCTGGGTCCGACGCCATTCTCTTTATAAACTGCTATTTATTTCCACACAAAAATCCCTACATTGTAAATATAATAAAAAGGAAAAGTAGGAAAAACTGTCAAGTGTCTTTGTATGGAAACCTTTCCAGTTCCAATAATACATTTCTTTTCCAAATCCAATTCCAAACAGCCGTTTGTTACGTAATGTGATATTTTGCTCCGAATATCCGATCCACTGGATCAGTCACGTCTCGAGGAATAATTCAGAAGAAGAAAAGAAAGTGCAGCATGTCGTGTTACAAAAAAAACGCCAAATTTTGCAAAAGGTCATGAGACGGCTAGACAGTGCTGACACTGGAGACTCCTTCCATCACGTTAGCCTTAAATAAACACCTTGCAGAAAAATGTCACTACAGTTTGTGATCAAGAGCATCCACAACAGTCCCTGTGTATGCTGTCGCTATAGAAACCATAACACATAAGCAATTTCGACCAATCAGATTGCAGAGGCTATTACTGCATGTAAACCGAGCAGTGAGTGCAGCTGACAGATGCCAAAGAAACGGTTTAAATAAGCCGGGTGTGATGCATGAAGCCACGCCTCACTCATCCGCCGCGTCCTCAGACATGTTCCCGCCCTCCGCACGCTGAGGCACACGCTGGCGCTGTTGACATGTGAGGATGTAAATATTTAAAAGAGAGAAAAGGTCGACGAGTTGATGCCGAGCACCGGCATGTGACAGAAAAGAAAGCAGAGAGAGAAGTGCAATTTCAGGGTCAACTTTGTGTACCTGCTCTCTCTCTCTTTCACACACACACACACACACACACAGAAGTGCCCTGTCATGTGTCGGTGGGAACCTTGTCCAGCGCTCATGAAGCGTGAGTCAGCGCTAGAGAATGGGAAGAACACACATGCGCACACAGAAAGGTCAGGAGAGTTTTGCGACTCCGTGGGAAAGGTTGTGTTTGCTTTGGCATCAACACGCCTCTGCTCCCTGCACATTCACTCGCACTACTGTACACACACCGAGACGTGATCACACGCCTCGCTCATTCACCACGGCCGCTCTCGGACACTCTCTCACCCAGTCTCTCTAACACTCTCTCACCCAGTCTCTCTCTCACCCAGTCTCTGTAACACTCTCTCACCCAGTCTCTCTCTCACCCAGTCTCTCTAACACTCTCTCACCCAGTCACTCTCTCACCCAGTCTCTCTAACACTCTCTCACCCCATCTCTCTAACACTCTTTCACCCAGTCTCTCTCTCACCCAGTCTCTCTAACACTCTTTCACCCAGTCTCTCTCTCACCCAGTCTCTCTAACACTCTCTCACCCAGTCTCTCTAACACTCTCTCACCCAGTCTCTCTAACACTCTTTCACCCAGTCTCTCTAACACTCTTTCACCCAGTCTCTCTCTCACCCAGTCTCTCTAACACTCCCTCACCCAGTCTCTCTCTCTCACCCAGTCTCTCTAACACTCTTTCACCTAGTCTCTCTAACACTCTCTCACCCAGTCTCTCTCTCACCCAGTCTCTCTAACACTCTTTCACCCAGTCTCTCTAACACTCTCTCACCCAGTCTCTCTAACACTCTCTCACCCAGTCTCTCTAACACTCTTTCACCCAGTCTCTCTCTCACCCAGTCTCTCTCTCACCCAGTCTCTCTAACACTCTCTCACCTAGTCTCTCTCTCACCCAGTCTCTCTAACACTCTCTCACCCAGTCTCTCTCTCACCCAGTCTCTCTAACACTCTTTCACCCAGTCTCTCTAACACTCTCTCACCCAGTCTCTCTCTCACCCAGTCTCTCTAACACTCTCTCACCCAGTCTCTCTCTAACACTCTCTCGCCCAGTCTCTCTCTAACACTCTCTCGCCCAGTCTCTCTCTCACCCAGTCTCTCTAACACTCTCTCACCCAGTGTCTCTAACACTCTCTCACCCAGTCTCTCTCTCACCCAGTCTCTCTCTCACCCAGTCTCTCTCTCACACAGACTCTCTCTCTCTCTCTCTCTCTCTCTCTCTGACACTTTCTCACCTATTCTCTCTCATACCCAGTCTCTCTAACACTCTCAACCAGTCTCTCTCTCATCCATTCTCTCTAACAATCTCTCACCTAGTCTCTCGGACACGCTCTCACCCAGTTTCTCTTTTACCCATTCTGTCTAACTCTCTCTCACCTAGTTTTTTGGTCACTCTCAGTCACCCAGTCTCTCTGACACTCTCTCACCCAGTCTCTCAGTCACCCAGTCTTTCTAACACTCCATCACCCAGTCTCTCAGTCACCCAGTCTCTCTGACACTCTCTCACCCAGTCTCTCAGTCACCCAGTCTTTCTAACACTCCATCACCCAGTCACCCAGTCTCTCTGACACTCTCTCACCCAGTCTCTCAGTCACCCAGTCTTTCTAACACTCCATCACCCAGTCTCTCAGTCACCCAGTCTCTCTGACACTCTCTCACCCATTCTCTCAGTCACCCAGTCTTTCTAACACTCCATCACCCAGTCACCCAGTCTCTCTGACACTCTCTCACCCAGTCTCTCTCGCACCCAGTCTGTCTGATACTCTCTTACTCAGTCTCTTTGACACTCTCTCTATCAGGCTCTCTCTCTCGCCCAGTCTCTCTGACACTCTCTCATCCACTCTCTTCTGAAGGACATTTCTCTTGATTTTGCTCTGGACAGAAAAGTCACACCCTCCAAGAATTTATTTGTTTCCTGTTAGATTTTTTCTGTATGATTTTTAAAAAATGTTTATAATTCATTTATTTCCATGTTACTTTTCCATGTTAGATTTTCCATCTGCGATTTTTTTCCCCATGAGTAATTTATTTTCACACTTGAACTTGTGTGAGAGGTGTTTGAAGAGGTCTGTGGGTGGAGGAGGAGATCCAGAGCTTTGTCTCTGTCACACACACACACACACACACACACACACACACTGTGTATTGTGTGTGTCCTATTAAAGCATGTTAAAAGAGGAGGCAGCGGTGGGGCCACATGTGTTACTCCTGAGTGCAGACACAAGAAATTGTGTGTGTGTGTGTGTGTCTGTGTGTGTGTGTGTGGTTGAAAGAGAAAGACAGAGAGAGTATATATGTGTGTTATATGTTGTTGTTATTGTGCGTGTGTTTGTGTTTGCATAAGTGAGTGTGTGAGTGAGACAGTGTGTGTGTGTGTATGCATTGTTGTTATTGTGTGTGTGTGTGAGAGAGAGATAAAGAGTGAGAGTGTGTGTATATGCATTGTTATTGTGTGTGTGTGTGTGTGTGTGTGTGGGTGAGAGAGAGAGTGTATATGCATTGTTATTGTGTGTGTGTGTGTGTGTATGCATTGTTGTTATTGTGCGTGTGTTTGTGTTTGCATAAGTGAGTGTGTGAGTGAGACAGTGTGTGTGTGTATGCATTGTTATTGTGTGTGTGTGTGTGTGTGTGTCTGATTGAGAGAGTTTTTGCAGTGTGTGTGTGTAACTGTATGTGTGTGTATCTGATCTGTGTGTGTGTGTGTGTGTGTGGGAGAGAGAGAGAGAAAGAGAGAGAGAGTGAGTGAGTGAGTTTTGCATGGTTATTGTGTGGGTCTGTGTGTGTGTGTGAGTGTGTGTGTGTGAGTGAGTGAGTGAGTGAGAGAGAGAGCTTTGCATGGTAATTGTGTGTGTGTGTGTGTGTCTCCACGAGGATAGGAATATCTGACACTTTTGCCCACGTGGAAACATTTGGCCGTTCCTCATGAAGAAAACTTTTTTTGTTTGTTTTTAAGAAAAATCCCCAGAGGCTTTTTTTGCAGTTATTGAGGTTAAGTGTAGAGTTAGAATGAGGTGTAGGATACTGTGTGTGTGTGTGTGTGTGTTAGACATATCCTCGGAACAGCAGAACAGAGGTATTTATCCTGCGTGTTTTCCGAACTCCCCCCCGAAACTCCTTTTTATTCCTCTTTTCATCTGTCGTCTCGCTCCTTTGACAAGGTGAAACAGTTCCCTGAATGGCCGTCGCAGTGTGAGTCTGCTCGCTGCCGCCAAAGAAACATCTGCCCGGCCCCGTCAGCTGGACACAAACAGAGCAGTGAAGCCGTGGAACAGAGGGCCTCACAAAGGCCGAGAGAGAAAGTCCTTCTCCCCCTACACTCCTGCCCTAATCCCTCATGTGCTCCGAGCGCCCTCGGCCCCTCTCCTCCCGACACGCTGCCTCGGCCGCCGCACACTTGTTTGTTCAGCTTCTTTTTTCTTTTTTTTTCTCCCCATACATATCAAAGCAGCTCTCTAAATAGGCAGATTGGCTTCTTTGAATGCGAGCGTTTGGACTTGTTGCCTGCTTTTTAAAACGCACCTGGAGCACGTACACACCTACGGAACGCAGACCGGGCCTCTTCTTCTCTCGGAGAAAGAAAATGAAAAAGAAGTTCGAATTTTCGAATAGATCTAAACCACAATCTTTTGTTGTTGTTGTTGTTTATTTCATGTAAAGAAAGTGTGTGCGTGACTTACGAGATCGTCTAAATCCCACGTCACTGACGGCCAGGTCATAATAAAATAACAAGAAAAAATGAAAGATTCTTCCATCTGACTGATTCATTTTCCAAAAAAAACCCTACAGCCCCAGCAGTGAGCATCAGCCATGTGCTTTAATTTATCAGCGTAAACAATCCATCATGAATAAAGAGGGACTTTTATTTACAAGCTCAGGGTTTCCTCAGGTTTTTATTATTATCCCTCATGATCAAAAGTAATCCTGACCAGACACCTCAAATTCAGCCAAAACCTCTTCTCTCTCTCTCTCTCTCTCTCTCTCTCTCTCTTTCCAAATATTACAAATCTCCCAGATTCGGTCAATATGCAAATCTATGAATATTCTATGAACATGCAAATTAGGAGCATGTGTCCACCCCTTCACCTTGGCTTTGTGTTTTTGATAACTTCTTGTGTTTTATGCGAGGAATGACACGCCGTTATAGGAACATAATCAGTGAGGGGGCGGTGCGAGTGCGGCGGCGTTACAAGTTGATCATTTTTTCCAATAACAGAGTTTAAAGTCTCTCACAGCAGCTTGCTTATTTATTTCTCACCACACGTCGTACGCTTCATACGTTTATAGTTGCGCACGATGTTGTGGAACGCCCGCTAGTTCCTGTTCTCGCTTACGTTAGAGCAACTGTAAAAAAAAAAATTTCTGCACCAGCCTCGCTTCATTACTTTTTTCATGATTCTTTCATTTATTTTTTATTTTATTTATTAATATAAAATGTTTTTATAAATAAATATTATAAATTATATCTAAAATAAATATTAATAAAATGAATAATGTTCTTGTAATAATGTAATAATATGGTCCCAAAAACGTCACCTTACAAAAAACGGTAAGGTATTAATTAAGGTATTAATATATAACCTGAGCTATAGCGCTATAGTGTTTCTAATAGGAAATGAATCAGCAGCGCCTGACCAATCAGAATCGAGAATTCAGCAGCGCTGTGGTTTAATACATGACTGGTTCCTTTATACTAATTTGTGATTTCACTCCTGGTTAAAAACGCACACACACTTTAATTTCCCTGAAAGATGTATACTTTAAAAAAATGATTTTGAGCGACTTGTACTGCTCATGGGTTTGTTTCATGAAAATAAATAAATAAATAAATAAATAAGATTTGAATCCTTTGAATCTCACAGGTTTTAAAGAAGACATTAGTTTCACAGATTAATTAATAATTACTGAAAAATCAAACTTTCCTTTACGTATATATATATATATATATATATATAATATTTCATTCTTTTTTTAGATCAGTAACAGAATGAGAGTGTGTTTGAATATGTGAATATGTAAATATGTGAATATGTGAATATGTGAATATGTGAATATGTGCGACTGCACTTCCTGGCCACAGTCAAAAAAAAAAAAAGTCGTCTGGCTTTTAGTTCGTTAATTTACAGCTGATGAATTTCCCAGTAAGCCCGCAACTTCTTCCTTTAGTGCTGTGGCTAGTGCTCTGTCACTCTGTTCCTCTCTCTCTCTCTCTCTCTCTCTCTGTCCCTCTCTCTCTCTCTCTCTCTCTCTGTCTCTCTCTCTCTGTCTCTCTCTCTGTCTCTCTCTCTCTCTCTCTCTCTCTCTCTGTCTCTCTCTCTCTCTGTCTCTCTCTCTCTCTCTCTCTCTGTTTCTCTCTCTGTCTCTCTCTTGCTCTCTCTCTCTGTCTCTCTTGCTCTCTCTCTCTCTCGCTCTCTCTCTCGGTCTCTCTCTCGGTCTCTCTCTCTCTCGCTCTCTCTCTCTCTCTCTCTCTGTTTCTCTCGGTCTCTCTCTCTCGGTCTCTCTCTCTCTCTCTCTCTCTCTCTCTCTGTCCCTCTCTCTCTCTCTCTCTCTCTCTCTCTCTCTCTCATCCCTTGCTTCTTTAAAATAAAAAGAGAGAAAGAGATAGATCTAGAACCTGATTTCCCTCCATCATCATCATCATCATCATCATCAATCTCAGTGCTTCTTTTCACACACTCCTCAGCTGACAGTGGGAACCTACTCGCCCTGGCATGCAGGTTTTTCTGTTCAGGCACAGAGATGTATGAGTCAGCAAGTTTTCTCAGACACACACACACACACACACACACACACACACACACACAGACAGCAAGAAAAAACCTTATAGCTTATAGCTGTGCAGAAAACCACAGCGAGAGCATCAGCACTTCTGATCAGTGATGTGCAGGGTAACTGATGTGTAAAAGCCTCACCTCTAACTATGACCTGCTCCGTGATACCTAACCTGACTCACCTTGTTTACCTTTTCTATAAAGGGAACTATATTTCCTCCCACCGTTCCTGATCGAATCAACCAATCACTGGAGGGGAGACGCTCTCCCACGCAGACGGTGGTAAAGGAAGAGCTTCAAACCGACGACAGTAAACCTCACTTCATTTATCTGTGGCATTTCCTGGGATTCAGGAGGAGCTGGGATCTGCTCTGACATCTCCTCGTTTTGTTCTCCTGCCTCCACACTCGCTTTTGTTTGCATTGAAATACGTGTTTTGACGAACTTCACAGCCTGAGACGCTCACAATGTTGCCCTTCTGTCGCTCGACTCTCCTTTCTGATCTTCTTCTCTTCGTTTTTTGTTTTTTTTATCCTCGGTTTTCTTGTCTGAAATCTGTTGGTGGTGTTAGCTTTTCAAGTGTAACTGGCTGTAAGAGTTTGTTTGTCGAGAAGCCCCGAGGCGGTGGAGGATAGGATGTGTCGAACAGGATTTCGGTTAATGTACAAGAAACAGTGAGTCAGGTTCAGGCGAGGTGAGACGAGGCACCGGAACTCGCTCTAAATCAGATCACGGATGCGTCTCTGTTTACACATGAGCCCTATTTGGACTGGATTAGTGTGTACTATCACTGGATGGTTTCTGGGAGTTTATTCCTGTCTGAATTCATCGTAATTTACTGTCTATACAGTGACCATCTTTTTCATGTTAGCGCTTCGTTTCAAAACGCTGACACCGGAGACTCCTCCGGTAAAATGTCTCCTGATAGACCATAAACCTGTGTAACGTAATCAAATTAGCATGTTTGCAAATACTATGATAAAAAGCGGAGCTCAGATTTGCTCGCTTAGCACCGTTCGTGCCCAGAAAACATCTGTGCAACTTGGTTTCTGCCTTCTGCTCCTCCATCACAATCCCATCTACAAAGACAAAATCGGACCAACAGCCACTTACCTCGAAGCACCACGACCCGTAAAGACAAACAAACAAACAAACGAAAGTAAACAAACGAAAGTAATTAGACACAGTGACAGTTAAGGACAACAGTTAAAGGCAACGAAAATGAAAGACAACATCAATAATTAAAGACAAAACAACAATTAGCGATACAGACAAAATCTGTAAAATCAATTAGACACATCAGCAATTAAAGGCAACAAAAATAAAAGACAACAACAATTAGAAACACAATGACAATTAATCAAACAAAAGTAATTAGACACAACAATTAAACAAACAAAAGTAATTAGAAACAACGACAAAAAAACAAAAGTAATTAGACACAATGACAATTAAAGATAGAAAAGTAATTAGACACAACAACAATTAAACAAACAAAAGGAATTAGAGACAACTACAAATAAACAAACGAAAGTAATTAGACACAACAACAATTAAAGACAACATCAATAATTAAAGAAACAACGACAATTAAAGATACAACAATTAAAGACAACACAATCACCTAGATGCAACAGCAATTAAAGGCAACAAAAAGAAAGGCAACAACAATTACAGACACAACGACAATTAAACAAACAAAAGTAATTAGACACAACAGCAATTAAGGACAACAAAAATGAAAGACAGCAACAATTAGACACGACAACCATTAAAGACAAAATCAATCATTAAAGAGACAACACAATTAGAGATACAACAATTAAAGACAACAAAATAAATTAGACACAACAGCAATTAAAAACACAACAATTAAAGACAACAGAAAATATGAGACAAAAACGAATGAAGGCAACAACAACCAGAGACACAACAGTTACAAATAAAGAATACACACACAGTAAAATCCCATCAGATACACCAGCAAGATTCAAGATTCAAGAAGCTTTACTGTCATTTCAACCACATATAGCTGATGCAGTACATAGTGAAATGAAACAACGTTTCTCCAGGACCTGGTGCTACATAAACATACAACAACAAAGTTCAACATAAAAACAACACCACAGAGCTAGGACAGAAGATTGTCTTAGCCACGTAAAGTGCACAGTGTGCAGCTAGGTGCAAACAGAGCATAGACAAGACAGTGCAAAAGACAATAAATACAAGAAAGACAACACAAAAGAACACAGGACACTTAGCGCTGAAAAAAGAACGTGTGATGGAATGTAAGTGAAATAAAATAAGATAAAGTGAAATGATGTAAAAAAAGTATTGTGCAAAAATATTGTGCAAAAATACACAGCAGTGGATGAGGTAGTGCAAATAGAAATAAACATAAATATAACTATAGCAGCGGATGACAGGTAGAGGTAGTGCAATAAATAATGAACAATATAAATTATGTGTGTGTGTGTTTGTGTCCACACAGTGAAGAGAGAGTGTGTGTATCTGTGTGTGAGAGAGACAGAGAGTTAATATACAGTTCAGTCCTGAGTGAGAGTGTGTGTGTGTGAGAGAGTGTAGAACAGTTCAGTCCTGAGTGAGAGTGTGTGTGTGTGAGAGAGTGTAGAACAGTTCAGTCCTGAGTGAGAGTGTGTGTGTGTGAGAGAGTGTAGAACAGTTCAGTCCTGAGTGAGAGTGTGTATGTGTGAGAGAGTGTAGAACAGTTCAGTCCTGAGTGAGAGTGTGTATGTGTGAGAGAGTGTAGAACAGTTCAGTCCTGAGTGAGAGTGTGTGTGTGTGTGTGTGAGAGAGTGTAGAACAGTTCAGTCCTGAGTGAGAGTGTGTGTGAGAGTGTAGAACAGTTCAGTCCCGGGTGTTGAGGAGCCTGATGGCTTGAGGAAAGAAACTGTTACACAGTCTGGTTGTGAGGGCCCGAATGCTCCTGTACCTCTTTCCAGATGGCAGGAGGGTGAAGAGAGTGTGTGAGGGGTGTGTGGGGTCAGCCACAATGCTATTGGCTTTGCGGATGCAGCGTGCGGTGTAAATGTCTGTGATAGAGGGGAGAGAGACTCCGATGATCTTCTCAGCTGTCCTCACTATCCGCTGAAGGGTCTTGCGATCCAAGACGGTGCAGTTCCCAAACATGGCAGTGATGCAGCTGCTCAGGACGCTCTCGATGGTCCCTCTGTAGAACACAGTCAGGATGGGGGGAGGGAGATGGGCTTTCCTCAGCCTCCTCAGGAAGTAGAGGCGCTGCTGGGCTTTCTTGGTGATAGAGCTGGTGTTGAGTGACCAGGTGAAGTTCTCCGCCAGATGGACACCAAGGAATTTGGTGCTCTTGACAATCTCCACCGACGATCCTTCGATGGACAGCGGAGAATGGTCACTCTGTGCTCTCCTGAAGTCAACAACCATCTCTTTGGTCTTGTCAATGTTCAGGGAGAGGTTGTTGGCTCTGCACCAGGCTGTTAGATGTTGCACCTCCTCTCTGTATGCTGACTCGTCGTTCTTGCTGATGAGACCCACCACAGTCATCAGCGAACTTGACGATGTGGTTGGAGCTGTGCATTGCTGCACAGTCGTGAGTCAGCAGAGTGAACAGCAATGGACTGAGCACACAGCCCTGAGGAGCTCCAGTGTTCAGTGTGATGGTGCTGGAGATACTGCTCCCGATCCGGACTGACTGAGGTCTCCCAGTCAGGAAATCCAGGATCCAGTTGCAGAGAGAGGTGTTCAGGCCCAGGAGACTCAGCTTCTCAATCAGCTGCTGAGGGATGATTGTGTTGAATGCTGAACTGAAATCTATGAATAGCATTTGAACATAGGAGTCCATACAGTCCAGGTGTGTGAGGGCCAGATGGAGGGTTGGGGTGATGGCGTCGTCCGTGGAGCAGTTAGGACAATATGCAAACTGCAAGGGGTCCAGCGAGGGTGGTAGCTGTGATTTGATGTGCCTCATGACGAGCCTCTCGAAGCATTTCATCACGATTGGTGCGAGTGCGACGGGACGGTAGTCATTGAGGCAGGAAACCGTGGACTTCTTTGGCACAGGGACGATGGTCGTTGTCTTGAGGCACGTAGGGATGATGGAGCTGCTCAGCGAGATGTTGAAGATGTCAGTGAAGACATCTGCTAGCTGCTCTGCACACTCCCTGAGAACTTTGCCAGGAATGTTGTCTGGTCCAGCAGACTTCTGTGGGTTAACTCTGCATAGAGTTCTCCTCACGTCAGCCGTGGTGAGACAGAGCACTGGGTCATTAGGAGGAGGGATGGTCTTCCTTGCTGTTGTGTTGTTCTGTGCCTCAAACTGAGCGTAGAAGTCGTTCAGAGCATCTGGAAGGGAGGCGTCACTGTCACAGGCAGGTGAAGTTGTCCTGTAGTTGGTGAAGCAGATACATGTCCTACACGAAAGTGTTCAAGTTATAAGTGCCGTAAATTCATCCAGTGAGTTTGAAGACTCCACGTTGATGAGGCATTAAAGTTTCCCAGCTTTCCCACTACTTCCCAGTTCAAACCTGACAAGTCGAATAATGTCCTTCAAGGGCAGATTGTACTAACGGATGATAAATAAGTCGGTAACAATTTGAATTGTATCATATCTTTATATGTTTCAGCAGATTATCCAAGCAGTATAACCAAATACCGAATCATTATCTCATGAATCAAAATCATATGCTATCATATTAGATTAGATTCAACTTTATTGTCATCGTGCAAAGTACATATACAAAGCCAATGAAATGCAGTAGGGTGGCACCATATGATGGCAGACTCAATGGTAATCATCGCAAATATCTGAATTGTTGTATGATTCAAAATTGAATCGATGATTCGGTCAGTTAATGATTCCTTGCTTTAATAATTGAAGTTGTATCGTATGGAGTGGAAAGTTTGTGGTTTAAAGGTAAAGCTTGAGGTGTGGATATGATTGTAATAAAGATAAAAAAACAACCGGTTCATGTTTATATGCGTACGTTTACATTTGAGCAATGCAGAGAAATGAATCAGTGAGTCAGTGAAGACATCGATTCACTGATTCACGAGGATTAAGGTGAAGGAAATCAGATGTCAGTGTGATTTTGATCGTGATGACCATCCCTGGGAATCGATTAAAGTTACTACAGATATCTCCAGCATCACACACACACACATACACACACGTGTCTGGAAAACGAATAGCTCTGCATAAGAAGGTCTTTCTGCCTCGGTAACATTTACTTAATAGGAAGCTAATATAATCCCCTCTCAGTGCGTTAACCCTTGCTCAAACACTTTCCACTTGCTCTTGTGTCTGAAAAGGTTTTGTTCATTGTACAGTCCCGCACTTATAAATTTTCCCGGACATTTTTTCCGTTTTGACAGTTTCCAAGCTTACACGAGACCAAATGGGATTTAAAAAAAAAATGCATGCAGGTCTCAAAATGTGGGATTTCTTTTCTCTCCTGTGGAACACAGGCTGGCCACCGTTAGGGGAATTCCACCAGATTTAGACTAAGACGTATTTTCCACCAAAAAAAACCCCCAAAAAAACGGTGAGAGAGAAATACTTTTAATGTATGCTCCATTGGAGTTCACAGCTTTACATTATAGCCAAAACCACAAAGGGGCCATAGTGTAGCTGAAGGCTGGAGCAGATCCACAGCGTGTGTTTGCATATTGTGATATGGTGAAAGCATCTGAAACGGTTCCTGTTTCGTGTCGTTACAGGAGGTGCCGAGCAGCTGGCAGGTCTTGGGCACGGTTCCATACAGGTAGGAGGTGATGGAAGGAAACCACGCCTGTTTGATTTGCGCTGGCAGACAGCTTTGTCCCAGATGTTGACTTGTTACAGTTCATCCGTGATTTCTCGGAAGCTGAAAGACTCCTGACCCTTCAGACTTACTCTATTACTCTTATGGCTAAGATGTTTTGGACTCTTTGGTCAGGATGTTGAGATTTAGGCGCATGCTGGAACAGATCTCTGGGATCTACCTGTGATATTTCCGTAACTTGCTGGAGGAAGGGCACTTAGAAATGAAAATTTCCTCGTGTTTGCTTATGGAAGGTGTGTGTTCCTCTTAAACAGGATGAGGTCTGTGGACAGAGGAGATATTTGATAACATCAGATAATTGGTAGAGGAGCCTGATGGAAATATTTAGATTGAAATATTTAGAAATCTCTCAAAACGTTTTTTAGTCTATTTTTTCCTCAGTTGCATTATTTATTTATTTATTTTTTATGTATTTAAGAATAAAGCAATCAATAAATAAATATCTCTATTTATGACAAATTAATTAATTAATTAATTACTTTTTTTAATTAATGAAATATTTGTTTATTAACACATTTATTATTTATTAGCAGGGTTTTTTGTGGCTTTCTCTACTTGTGTGTCTTGTATCTGATTTTTTATTTTATTTTTTTCCATAGGTCACATATAGTTTATCTGCACGCTCTGGGTTTCATTTAGCACTATTCAGAAGGTGTTGCACTAGAAAAGCAGCGTCAGCATTATCACATCTTGTATGCATGAGGCCACTTTGCCCTGGGAATGGCTTTTTTGTCAAAAGTGACTCATTTGGTTTTCCCATTAGCATCTCTAGCAGAGAATGTCAGCTTGGTGACTGTACTTTGTGGTAAAAGCCGAGCAGATGAGCAAAAGCGAGGAACAAAACCATGCAGTCTGAAGTATGAGCTGATGCACACTCTCATGCCTAGAGGAGGGATTCTGGACCAGATAAGGAAACTGTAGGCATTTAAACATAAGTGGGTTTAGAATTGCTTAAATATTACATTTTTTAACCACTTTTCAAATAATAAATGTATTTTTAATGATATTTAGTTTTTTAAATTTTCTCAATTTTTATTCTAAATCATTGGAAACACAGACATTATGTATAGCCTCCAGAGAAAACCATTCATATGGTACACATGTTCTACTATATGATTCATTCATCCTTTCATTCATTCATTCATTTATCCATTCATTCATTCATTCATTCATTCATCTTTACTAACTGCTTTATCCTAAACTGGATCTGAAGCCAATCCCTTTGTGTGAATCATCAGAATCAGGAGAATCCTCTCCTCCAGTCCATCTCACAGCACCACAGACTCAGACATTTACACATAAGAGATCTAGAAAGATGTTGCAAGAAAGATCGCCAGGTTCGAGATGTGCCATGCTGACAGACTCGAACCCAAAAACACTGGGTGGTGTAATAAAATCAAGCAGTAGGTTACACAAATATTTTATTGGACTTTTTTTTTTTAGTAGTTTTTCACCCTGAGGGCGGAAAAATGATTTATCTTAGCTTAAAAACCTGCCAACTTTATATTTAATAATAATAATAATAATAATAATAATACTTATTATTGTTGTTGTTATTATTATTATTGTTATTTATTTATTTATTTATTTATTTATTTATTTATTTATTTATTTATTTATTTTATTTTTTATTTTTTATAGCCATTATACCTCAGCCAAACCTCTACATGTTTTTTTGAGGACAAAACTGTGTTTGTTTTCTACTACATTTACAGTCTAAAAAGTTCTGAAATCTACAGGACTAAACCTGTGTATGGATAAAATGTTTGAAAAATGCATCCTTTACGCCCTGAATCGATATATATCTCTGTAATAAATCCGTGATCTGAATTGAATAGAATTGAACAAGGAAATATAAAAGTCTGATTAGCAAAGGGAAGGTGGAGAGATTGAATGACAGACGTTTGAATGATGAAAATTCAAAATAAAATTAAAATTCTTTCCTAAAAACTACATTAAAATTAGACATTTACTAAGTGACTCAGAAGACAAATCACACTTACTCACGCTAGCAAGGTTTTCTACGTCTTTAGGCAGGCCAACTGATATTTTTTTAAAGCAAGATTAGTCATAAAGTAAAAACATTTCCATGTCATTTTCTTAAAAAAAAAAAGTATTTATGTTTTCTTTTTAGAAAAGACAGAAATTTGGCCAAAATCTGATTTTTTTTTTTGTCTGCTTGACAGAAATCAGTTCCAGTGACATTTAATGGGTTTTCCCTTCCTGTTGTATGAATTATAACCATATCAGACGTCACATCGACAGTCAGTTTCGCACCTACAGCCTAACAAACATGAAATATGTTAAAATACTTCACAACTTAACTACCGCACAGAATAACTGCAGATTAATTCACCACATAATCCGTGATTAGCAAAGACATAAGAATTTGCTCTGCAGTCATATCATTTGGTAAAGACGTGATCGATTTATACTGTCTGAAAAGTCTTGTAAAGCGCACAACATGACTCACAAAATCACAACTGATCTGATACCTAAGACAACAAGTATCTTTCTGAGCTAGTGAACTACAGCTGTATTCCTGTAAATGCTCACATTTGAGGTTTCCCTCCATTCTATCTTTAGATCCATGGTGAAACCACATTTTTATTTCTGTACTTCTCCATTGGACACTATACTTCTCTAGCCTGACAGTAATTCATTGTAAGTTGTGAATGGGTACTGTCCAAATAACCCTGTGTAACAATTTAAAACCCACTGACTTTAAGCTAATCTTGATTTTTGATTTTTTTTTTTTTGTCTGGAAATCGACTTTTGTCTGAATGCTAACACGAACAGTATAAAATATCAGACCTGTTAGCCAAAGTGTGTGTGTGTTTGTACTGTAATAAAAGACGGTGCCAATGAAGTCTGCAAATATGATTTGAAACAGACTTCCTGTCTAGTTACTTACGAGAGTTTTTCTCACCTTCATCATTTTTTTTTTTTTGAAACTGTTTGAGAAGGGTGAGGTTATAGATGTGTTAACGCCTAAACAGTCCCTGATTCATATCCATTACTTTTAGATGATGCTCATTTTGTTTTGTAGTTAAGGGTTATTTCTTTAAATATTCGAAATATTGGTAGCTGTCACTATGTAGTTACACTATTTGGACATAGAAACCAGACGTCCCAAATTACCTGGAGGATCTTACAGTATGACATGTAGCTCTGTGTGCCTCTGCAGAAGGTATACCATGTGTAGTGTTAATGTAAGCTGCTGTGATTCCTCTAAAGCAGGGATGTCCAATCTTATCCACTAAGGGCCGGTGTGGGTGCAGGTTTTCATTCCAACCAAGCAGAAGCTACACCTGAGTCCACCTGTTTAGTCAACTGATCTTGGCTTTCAGTAGAATCAGGTGTGGCTTTTGCTCGGTTGGAATGAAAACCTGCACCCACACCGGCCCTTTCTGGATAAGATTGGACACTGCTGCTCTAAAGGATGACTTGGCACTTCCAGCGTGACTAGGCACATTGGTGCGGAGCCTCTGCAGATGTCTACCACAGCTGAGCTGCACAGGTTCCTCAAATTAGGGATCTGTGATCGAATCAGACTACCATGCAAATTTTTTCTTTACTGCTGTATGTGAGGATTTTTAAAGGTCACGAAGTCACACTTCCTTTTCCATCATTCCTGCAAGTCACAGTGAAAGTGACCGGAAAGACAAAGGTGTCACCTGGCTATGAACTCGTCAAACCATCTCATAGCTTTAGCGTCTAAAAAGTCGGACTTCTTAACACCTTTTAAACTTCCAATTGAGAAGAAAGACTCTCAGTCTGGTGCAGTTTTACAGTAGGTGCAGCGAGGTCACGTTTTGACTGCTGTACTATAAAATACAGTGGTGTAAATGCTTTCCTATAACTATTTATCATCCTTTATAGGTCCTACCATATCCTGTCTCCCGCTGTACATCGTAGCCCAAAGGATGAGCTCAGGTGATAAAACTGTTGCATTTTTTTTTATCACTTCCTTTGGAGGCTTTCCTGCTAAACTCTTGCAACCATCTTGAGTCCAGTTTGCACAGAGTTTATGAGTCTGTGTTTTATGGGTAGGGATATCTCTGTAAAGGAGTGCTATGAGCAAACTCTAAGCCTCACCTTATCCACTCTCAGACCTGCACCATCATCCATTTAGACGAAATCTTACTCTTTTACTAACTTTCTTTTTCTCTTTCAAACTGTACAGGGTATTGTGCTCAGCTTAGTTTAGCAGATGAAAAAAAAGGAAACATCTGTGTGTTTGTAGCACTGCTGCACCAGATCACAACAGCCAGCACCCAGAGGAGGAAGAGCACTGCAATCAGGTCTCGAATGTGCTGAAGCAGAAACTGCACATGCCGCTATGCATTTCCACCACAGATCATACAGCTGTATGGGTGCTTGTGTGTGCGGATGTATGTTTGTGTTTATGGGTCTCTGGGTCTCGCAGAGATAATTTGAGGTAATTCTACCTTCAGCAACACACCATGCACAGACATTTATAAGCTCATTCACACCTAGCATAGCCAATCTATCTTACAGGATGGGGTATCCAGTGGGTGAACAAGGACAGCATGAGAAACACCACTTGCTACCTGAGAACCAGGGACCCAGGGAGTCTGCAGTAGTACCCACTGTTCTGCCCTAACGATGCAAATTTTTAAGTCTTCTGAACTATTTATGCAGATATTGTCAGGTTTTTTTCCACCAAACAGAATTAGGAGGATCTAAGGACCTGGCATTTACAGTTTCATGCTGTACTTCTGCAAATTTGGTTCAGTGAGCTATGAAAAATGTACTGTACTCTCAGTATCCGTTACTCTCAATCCAATAGAATGTTGTTTCTTATAAGCATCATCAAGCAGATTTGCCGAAGGGATATCCTGGAAGACATTGTCCCCAGTTTTACCAACCTACGAGTACCCAGGAAGATCCTGGTGCTCTACCCTTATGTAATTTAGCATCAATGATGTGCTGACAAAGTGCTGCACGTCATAAATCACTTTCATTCTCAGCTGGAGAATGGTAAAAACAAACACCTCGACGCTTCTACACTGTTATTTGTAGTGTAGAGCTTATCATCCTGCTGCTACAATTAGAGTGCTTAAAACTGCTTTGGTGACCCTAGGGAGGAGGCTGTTTGGCATAAAATGTGGCCATAAATGTGGGTCCTGTGGAATTCTGCGATAGATTTGCAATAGATCCCACTCAGGTTCACAAATAGCAGCCAAGTGAGTAGGTCCAAGTAGACATTAATAATAACATTATTAATAATCCAACATTTTAGGAACAGCGAAAATGCTTGCAAAAGAGAACTTCCCAGCATCAGCAGTGGGAAGAATCAATAACTTCCTTTTTAGTGGCTCTTGCTGCAGTCTATCCCTGGGGCATTTGTAATATTAATAGGGCTTCTGATAAGCTGGCTGAGGTCCAAACACTTCACTTGTGACTGTAGCTGACCTCTGCCTCACAGGAGAGATCATGTGGTAAAAATGGACTTTCCTGCCATCAGAATCGATTCTGTCTGCAGTATCCTCTGTCCTTTTGTATTAAAGACAAATGACATATGGGTACATGGAAAGGTGGCAGCCCAAGAAGTGATTCACTGGCTTTCTGTTGCTGCATAAAGTCAAGGATTGAACACAAATCAGTGAGTGCCTTTGTGATTGAGGGCCTTGTGCAGGGAGTGGACAGTTTCTCACCTGAGCCACAAATCAAGCCACAAATCAAGATCTGTCATGTGGATCCGCACTTTAGACTGCTCTGAATTCGGGTTATGGTTAACTCTATGAATCAGAGATTCTACTTTTGCATGGCATGCTTGTAAGGCCTAGAAATTGTGCAAAGGAAATCATATATCACAGCAAGTTAGAAGAAAAAGGATATGATCACTTTGGTGGTGGTTTCTGAAGGAAGAACCCAAACCAAGGACTTTCAAATCACTGACCTTCTTGCTCGGTTGGAGTGCATGATGAGAGAGTGCACACAAGAAAGGAGACAAAAAGTCACACAAGAGGATCTTGCTGCATTCCTTTGGCCCCGACTTTATTCCATATCTCCCTGAAATGGGATGAACTCCATTGGGAAGGGCGGCCATCACTCTGCTGAGCAGCCAGCATCCTACTGTACATACCGACATACCAGTGTGATGAAGGTGAAGGTCCCTTAGAGAGTCACAGGCGGGTAGCCCACCCAGTGCCGCTGGCCCACCGTGGCTGACCTTCCTGCGTTCCTGCCCACTGGCCGGCATAGGATCAAGGGCAAGCTGTGCGTCAGGGGACCGGCCTAACAAGCACTGCGGCTCCGCCATCGCTTTTATGCTTTGGCCCAGGAGTGCAATTTCTTCAAACGCTATTTCCTGCAGATAAGACCCAAACCATTCCTCCTGTTTTCTTGTTATGAAGTGGAGGAGAGGGGGGTTAGGAAAAGCAATGGCAAGAATAAAGGTTTTGATTTAAACCATGCAAACGCATCTCAGTACCCTGCAGCTTAAACTGTAACTCGTCCCATATTGGTAAAAAGTGTATATCAGGTATGTTCCCTGTGCTACATAATGAAGCGTCATGACTATGACATGCCTGGCTAGTGAAGTGTCGATGCTTTCTGCTTTGGCCCGAAGTGCCTTAATCGTGCCTGCATTACACTATTACTCTACTCACCCAAGACCTTGCAAATTGTTTCCAGCTTTAAGGGAAATCTGTTAAGATAGTTTGCAGACTGCGATAAGAGGTAGGTTTTAATATATACAGTGTCCTGCTCTGTCTTTTTCCCTCTCCCTCTCTCTCTTTGGTGTTTAGACTGCAGAACGTCCAGTATTACGGCAGTATTTATGTCTTATCTTTCAATGTTTGACCTTAAAGCAAGTCGGCATGAACCACATTCCCACAGTCAAGAATACACCACTGATCCAAAACCTCAGATAACACAAGCTCAAGTTTCCTATAGTAGTTGACAGGAAACAGAATCCAATAAAAAAAAATGTGTATGAATTATGTAATTGCTCAAGATATACAGTGTGCATGTGAGTACACATGTAATGCCTTAGTCTGGCTGAACTCAGTCACTCTGCATGAGTGGAAAAACTGGGCCAAAGGAGAAGTTTGTGTGTTTTCCGTCCACGTGTGTATGCTATGATCCCAATCATTCATAAAATCACTTGCTGGGAGATCCAGGCATCCTGCTCTTTATCAGCCTGCCCCTGGCTATTAGGCTGGAATGAGAGACTGTCATCGCAACCTCATCTCCCAGATAGCACAGGCGTCTAAAGGGATGGCACCATCAAAGCCTTGACAGCTTTCCTTCCTCTTTGCTCTGCCTCTGTTTACCGTGTATTCTCTCTACACCCACTATATGTCTTAGTTGATTCATTTCTTTGACTCATTCACTATTTTGGGGCCTTCTGTATGTGGGTGTTCTGTATGTGGGTGTCTTTCTTAAAATTACTCCTTCTCTTACCAGGCCCTTTTGCTGGCCTGGTTTTTCACAATGTAAATAGTGTAGAGGCTTTCTTATTACCTCAGTGGATATTTTTAGATGCAGGGCCAAGTGTAGAGGGAAACAGAAGCGGCAAACACATAGACCTATCATGCAATTTGTGTATGTGTGTGTATAAATAACCATGGCGTAATTATATTAGAGAGAAAAATTACTCTACAGAGAGATAACTGGGAGCCTATCTATGGATCCTAATATTAGAGCAAGACATTAATAGTTAATAATAGTTAATAGTTTTTTAGTGTGCGTGTCTGTGTGTGTATGTGAGCTTATTTGTGTGAAAGCCTGCGTATGTAGCCGCTATGTGGTCATCGTGTTCATGTTTAAAGCATGTCAGCTCTCGATCTATGCATTTCCAGGTAATGCTAATTGCAGTTCATTTCATGTTATTATCAGCTCCTGCCCCTGATATTTAACACTCATACTCACACTCGCAATCAGGAAACTAAAAATATGCCGATGACACTTAATAAGATGTCTGTTTTTACTGTATTATCTTATCAATTGAATATCAACCAGCAGTAATGTTTCATAACCATAAAACAATATTTATATAGTTTCCAAAATGTAGTTGTCTTCTTTATATATCATATCCTTTCATTAAATCCTTCAGAAATGCCCTAGGTTACTCTCAAAACTCCTTCCGAAACTGTTAAAAACCGTGCATTTCAACGTTTGCGTTGTTAAACAAGGCAGGCTGTTCATGAAGAAAGATCACAGCCATCATCACCTATTCACTGTCCCTCTCTTCTCCCTCCCCTCCATCCACACACCTCTCTATCGGCATGAAGTGTCCAACCATTGCACAATGCATCCTCTTATAAGTGCGACTGTGAAAGGCTGGAAGCTTCAGGGGTTGGACAGCATCTGACCGAGGGCCGTGAGCTTCAGTGAGTGGGGTGTTCCCAACCTCATTCCCCTCCAGGAAGATTACCTTCAGCTGCATCCTCAGCCAGCTGATGACACACATCTGGGCTTCTGGGCCTCAAGCCAGCCTGAAGACCGAGTCCTCTTGCCGCCGCCACTTCTGCTGTAGTCATCATCATCATTGTTGGATGTTCTTCTCGTCAAACAGGAAACGCCTTTTTCCCAGACTTTTTGCACTCTGCTCTTCAAAAGTGAAGCAAGACCACTAAATGTCCTGACTAAACAACAAAGCAACTGATGGGCTTCTCTGTCTCTTTCTCAACAAGGCATACCCTAGAGGAAGCTCTTATATACACAATTAACTTTTAGCTTTGGCACTTTTTATTCTCTTTATGGACTCCAATGGTTGAGCAAAGTGCTCGGCCCAGCTGTTTAACTGTCACTTTGATTACCTTTCACCTCACGTTTCAGGAGAAGCTTTTGAGGTTGTTGAGTGACCCACCGAGCTATATATGGATAATGATGTTTGTGTGGGTGTATCGCTTTTGCTTACAAAAGCCCAACATGAAGGAGCTACACTGCCGGGTTTTTTTGTATGCATTCAAAAGATGACTCATAGTAGTTTCCACTTAGGCCTGTGTTCTCATTTTGGTTATAGCAATTGCTCAGTGTGTTCTTCACAGAAAATGTAGTTGTGCAGAGTAGTTGTGGCTCGACTTATAGGTTATGAACATCACTCATCTGGGGCAACATTTAAAGGTGGGCTAAGACTGCAGTTTGTCAAATTATCTGGGTCTGATAAAAAAAAGGACCAGACTGAGGCTCTAAAACAGTGGCTTACTCTGTCCACTGTCTGAATGGTGGCTATTTTCTTTCCGATCACACTGTGCTCTGCCAGGCATCCAGCAGCTACTCACCGGCCTGAACTGTTTTTCAGAGTGCTGATGAGCTCCAGTGATGATGATGATTCTCTAGTTTTTCCTGTCTACCCCATCTACTGCAGCAGCTTCCTGGCACTGGCCACACTGAGGCCACGGAGGCGGATGTGTCGTGAGAAGAGCCTTCCACCCCGGCCACAAAAGAACTGCCCAAACATCTCCCCTCATCCTTCCTTCCTCTGAGAACCCTGAGCATGACATCATAAGCTTGGACCAGAAACGGGAGTTATATGAGGAGGGAAGAGAGAATGGACAGAGGGGGAGTGAGGTAGGAAGGGATGATCAAGAAAGAGAAACTAACTATGAAGTCGCATATTTTGATCAGATGACCTCTATTGCTTTCAAATAGGCCATGGAAATATCCTTTTTTTTATTTCAGAAACATATGTTTCTGCCAATCTGTCTTCCTCCTGTGTGGAATCTAATAAAGCACTGAGGCTAATAAAGTGAATTAGGGCCAGAGCTAGGGAGATGCAGGACAAGGCCTCTTTTCAGTCTTTCTCCAGGGCCTAGACTTTTTTCTCTCAATTCACAGGAAGGGTTTCAGTAATGTGAACACGCTGCTCTGCTCAGCTTGGCTATGCACTACCTGTGTGCGATTTAAAGTAGAGTGATTTGCACGTGTACTTTGAAGTGCTTTTCTGTGCACTTTTGTCTCAGCTGCAAGACGTCCGTTTCCTCCTCGCTCTCGAGAAAGCAAAGGGAAGGCTGTTTCAGCATAGGACTGGTTGATAGTGTCAGATGCCCCATAGAGAGCATAGGAAGTATCATACCACATACTATACTCATAGTATGAATAGGGGTATGGGGGTGGGCTGCAGGAGCGAGACACAGATATCGAAAGAAACTGAAAAAAAACTTTTTAGCCTTTTGCTTTTTGGAAGAAGCCAGCTGTAATAGCAACATACTCCTAACACTTCTCTGAACCACCAGCGTAACCATCAATTTTAGCTCTTGTCATTCAGGGCCATGGACACAGCAGCTGGACACAGGAAGTCTGTGCTACATGGCGTCTCATCCAATCAGCTGCCTCCAGCTGTCCTGCTCTCGAACACAATTCACGAGGGTGGCTGCTGCATGCTACTGACAGCGGTTCCTTCAGCTGGCCTTCTCAGTTCTTCCTTCCTAAATTCTCAATTGTGCAGACACATCTGCCACATCCCCCTCCAGCAACTGACCTCTCTTTCCCTCTCGCTTTCCTTTTAGCTTATACAACCCTTTATTTGCCTGCACCAAGATTCTTAGATCTCCCCTCCTCTCACTTTTTTTTTCTGACTTTCTCCTGCATACTACCCCTATATTTTATTCAGTTCCCTTCAGCAGAGCCCTGCTTGCTTTTGTTCCAGGTGTTGGTGATTGGGGTCAGAGGGTGGTGAGGGTGGGGGTGCCCAGTCTCTGTATAGTGAGGCCAGTGGTGGATCAAAGCTCAGCCCTGTAAAACGATCTGAAAGAGTTTCCCATTAGCATCCATCAGGGTACCCTGAAAGCTCCCTGCTCAACCGAGGGAGTCTAAGGGCCCCCCAGAGTGGGTGGGGGTGGTGGTGGTGGGGTCAAGAGAGAGAGGAATGTTGTGGGGCAACAAGAGGGGCAACTTTGCTGAAGACATACAAGAACTCTATACAGTCACTTTCTTTTTTATTCCTGTCTTCTATCCTATGTTGTAAGCATCATTTGTAGTCGCTCACCTTTTTCTTTCTCCTCTTTGCCTTAGTTTTCTCTACATTGTTGAATCTGTAAAAGGATAATATGTCCATCTGTGCATATCTATCAGCTTCGTAACTCACGAGCCTCAGAAACTCCACCCAGTAGCGAAAGCTTTGAAATGGGTAATGAAACTTTAACTCATTTGCATAACTCGGCCAGATGTATTTTACTTATTAATTCATACATCTGTTGCTTTATCTTGGTCAGGGTCTGGAATTCCGGAGACTATCCTGGGAACATTGGGCGAGAGGTGGTGGGAATACACCATGCCATGATCTCAGGGCACCTTTTCAAACACTCCAGGCACTACAGGCAATAACCCTGAGCCTAGGATAGAACCGGGGACTCTGGGGATGATCATTTTATAGTTGTTGAATTGTATTTAGCTTCAACTTGATGTCAGTAAGCACAAGTGTTTCAAGATTTCGTTGTTGTTTCCACAGCCATGTCATTTTACCACAAATTAATGTAGTACCTGAGCTGAACTTGGTCACCATTCTGGAGTACAAGCTTGAATAGAGATCATTGATCGGTTATACGCAATCATCACTGAAACATCCCTCGAGTCAGACAAACACTACCTGAAATTGCTTTTGTACTGGACCATTTTCATTAGTCGTCTAAAAAAATAAACTTACTTTTGAAACTGTACTTTTCCTGTACTTCTTGTTGACACCGTTATTTAAAAAAGAATTTAAGCTACATAATTGGACCTTAAGGACCACTGAACTTCAGTCTAAAAGAGAATTAAAGGTACACCACATGCCCCTTCCCAGGTAAAAGATTAACAGTATATACTGAAGATGTACCCTTGAAGCTACCGTCGCAGCCACAAGACAAAGTACAGTTTGCTAGCTTTAGTTTTGAGACTGTAGTATTGATAGATGGCAAACGTTGAAGCTTGTCCAGTGTCGGGATTGTTATGGTTTACCGCAGGGATTAACCACTAACATACTCAAACTGGGAAAGGAGAGTTAATCCTGAATTTGGATTAGTAACTGTGCCATGCGATATCGTCCTGTGTGGTTAAAATTCTTTAATGTTACTGTGCAGGGAGGGGACGTTTTACACTGTTGCACAGAATAGAATATACTTTATTGTCAAAGTCAAATGCAATTTGGAGTTCACTCACATACACACACAACAAGAGATACACTCACTGTTGCTGCTCTGTCTTGTTGTGCACCCACCCACCCGCACACACCCAAACACACACACACACACAGAGAAATGACTCAGCATGGATGTCCCCTTGTTCTTACACCTCTTGCTCTAAATTCAGTGGCAATTGAATTAACTGAAATTTTGTCAAGATGATAATGATGTTGCAATAAATTGTGTGTGTTTGCAGCTGATGTTAAAACATATTTTTATTTCTAGCGTTTCCTTTTAAAGTTTTGTTCTGTACAACGTTTTTTGGGAACATTCTTAGCAAATTGAAATATTTTATTTATTTATTTTTTTACACATAATATCTGGACATCTGTGTGCGAGTGTGTGTGTGTGTGTCTGTGTTTAACATACAGTAAGCATAGGAAGCAGGGTGTGTGTTTTTGCATGTGTGTGTTTGTGATTCCTGCCCTGGATGGTGCTGAGTGTGCTCAGCTGTCCGACCGAGGATGATACTCTCAGCCTCTCAGGCAAAAGGATGTGATCTCATCTGTTAAAAATCCAACCTATGTCGTCTGCTGCTCATGACTTAACCCAGGCTTCTCCTTTGTATCGAGCGCCCTCCTCTCCTCTCCTTTCCTCTCCTCATCCCCTCTTTCTTTTTCCTTCCACTTCCCTTGGCTTGCATTTCCTCGCTGCTTTCGAGAAAAGTAGGGGGGGGGGGGGAAACGCACACATGTTTATAGGTTTTTGGCAGGCTGAAATGAAGATTTTTAATGGCTAAAGAAAAGAAGAGTTTTGTTTATAAATGTGTTGCTAAGTGACAAAAGCTTTGTATGATAGCAATCGATCATGAGATAAAAAGCAGGAAGCAACTGATAAACCATCGTAACTGATTCAAGAGCGTTAGGTTGTCTTGAGACTGCACTTGCTTTCAAGTAAGCAGACAGTTGCAATGCTAATGCCTTTGGCCTAGCGTGCTACGTTACCTCATGGCGATGTGATGTCCTCGCTTCCAAAGAGCTCCCCACCGCTGTCTCCGCTGTTCAACAATTGTCAGTCCAGCTGTTGAGGCTCGGCAGATGACGAGGGACGCTACATAACTCAGGCTGTTGTGAGACGTGTTAGCGATGGGCCGAGTGCAGCCCGAGCTTCCTGTCCCAGGGCAAAGGGCCTCTGTCTTTGCATAAGCACAAGATATATGGAGTCACAGATGGCCCTAAAACTCTGTGCTCATGGGGCTTAATGCCTCTGGTTCACGCTCGTCAGCGGCTGCTACAACTTTTGTCACATATTCCCAAATGCAGTAGCTCATGCTATGCTTTAGAGTGCTGTGTAGCAGCTAGTCTAAGCAGCACAGGCCAGATTTTTTTTAAGGTTTTAGCATGTAATCAAAGACACAGTAAGTCCCATTTGTGAACAGAGCATACTGACTACGGTTTAAAATGGTCCCAAAAAGGTTCATTGCACTGTAATGTGAGTGTCAGAGAGTCTTCGCTGTCACAGATTACTGGATTAAAGCAGAAAGAAAATGAATCAATGACAGAGTGGAGTGGTGCTTTTCCCACTCCACTGGTGATTCTTTTCCAATAGCAGCATGATCCTCTTGTAGTACAATAGTTTGCTAACAGTTACATGTTTTATTAATGATGTACATTTTATCTGCTTGTAGTTACCGCTATAAACAGTCGTTCCCTCACCAGAATCTACTTTTAACCACAAGACTGTGGTAGCTTAAGTGGTTAAGGCTCTGGGTTGTTGTTGCCAAGCTGCCACTGTTGGGCCCCTGAGCAAGGCCCCCAACCCCCGACAACGCCCTCGCTCCAGGGGCGCTGCATTATGGCTGACTCTGCGCTCTGACACCGACCCACAAAGGATGGGATATGCGAAGAAAGAATTTCACTGTGCAATACTGTATATGTGACAAATAAACGCTACTTAGCTTAATTTAAGACTTTCCCATGTCTGAAGGTTCTCTGAAGCTCTGACCCTGGAGACTCCTTAAAAAAAAGATAAATAAATATCTCCTCATGGATAACTTAATCATATTAACAGTTACACACTTAAAAACAAGTCCCTTTGTTAATTGTTACAATAGAAACAATATATATCTGGCACAATTAATTGTCAGGACATTATGGACATTATTTCACATTGTTATTTCACAGACTTCTTGTTATTACCAAGCTCTATATTTTCCATGTATATAGTTACCACAATTTACCAACAAGAATAAAAACAACCTGATTCTTATTCCTTTAAATGTCTAAATGGCAAAACCTGACATATTTTCCACAACCAGAACTACCTGTGATATTTTTATTTGAATGCTGAGGACTAAACACACCTGCTTCGTCATCATGCTGACACCTGAAACACATTCCAGTCTTATCTTAAACCATTCATCGTGTATAGATTGACCTGTTCCCAAACAATTTCAGAAAACCTGATGGGTGCCTTAGGACAAACTGACATTGTTTTAAAGATATGCATTCCGCATATTTTCCCATCTCCGGAATCTGTGCTTTGCTTTTATTGTAAAACATGTTAAAGTAATAACAGTAAATTATAATCTGTTATTTTGTTACTTGTATCAATGAGATTAGCATTGAAAGAATTTTGAAGCATGTTGTTGTTGATATATGCAACTTAGTAGCACCAAAAAAAATGGATGAGACTGAGGTCACGGTACGAGGTGTTGGCACTGGCTTCAAACAATCGGCAATACAAACCCCTTGTGACTTCATTGTGTGTGCTGTATCCATGCCTCTTTGTCTGAAGCACCTGGCAGGACTTTCTTCAGGACTTTATCTGCTGTTTTGTCTGAAAGCCATCTAGCGCCCCACCTGCCTCACCAGCACACAAAATGCACACACACACCTCAAACCTCACGTGCTGAAAGCAGCCCGAGCCCTGTCACTGATAATTGTCTGCAGACGTCCATGGCGCTCCCCGCTCTGTAACCCCTGTGGTCGGCTCAGGAAAGTATTCCCAGCACCTTTGCACTGGAGCGAAAACGGATGTCATTAGCCTGTATCCCAGCCTCCCACCCTTCTTCTCTCCCCTGCCTCCCTCCATCCTTTTTTTTTACCTTGTTCCCCTCATAATGTTAGCTTGATTTATTCCCGATTGTTTGAAGCTAGCTCTGTTCGGCTGAATTGGGTCCATACGAGACCGGTGCTACGGGGTCATCTATAACAATCATTTTCACAGGCTCATTATTTTCCGGCCAAACAACCTCAGAAAAGCCAATTTCCTTCTCAGGTTGTTCATAAAACTGATAGATGGCAGAAACCTACTTTGTTATACCTTTTAACCATTAGTCCTTCACTTGTCCAATAAGTTTTTCCTAGGTCAGTAACGTTTGGGAGGCTGAGAGTAGATTAGGAATGTGGAACGTGTGGAACTGCTTGAGGGCAAACTCTTGTAAAGTAAATGTTTTCTCTTGATCTGATTTATAATGTGAGATATGTGTATTCATAGATGTCATTGTGGCCCACAGCATGGTTGGATAAATTCTAAATTAATTAGCTAGTCCTCTGGGCAAGTAGAAGCAGTTTGCTTCCTGTTGTGATGTTTTGGTTGCCTGGTTACTGTATAAACCTGAAAAAAGTTGTAATAATCTAATTAGCTAGTCAGGTCTATTAATGCAGCCTATGGGAAATGAATAAGTGTATGAATTACCAGGTAGGAAATGACGTTTGTAGGTTGTAACGTTGGTGGGGTGACATAGTGGTTAAGTGGTTAGCACGTTTGCCTCGCACCTCCGGGGTGGGCTTGAGGGGTTTGATTCCCGTCTCTGTCCGAATTTGAATGTTGCCCCTGTCCTTCATGGTCCTCTGGGTACTCTGTTTTCTTTACCCTAGTCCCAGTTTATGTGTTTGTAGGTTAATTGGCATGTCTGTGTGAATGGGTGTGCGAGTGTGTGGATTGTGCCCTGCAATGAGTTGGCACCCTGTAGATTTGTAACCCTGGTTTCAACAGGGTTGTAACCCTGATTTCACAGTTTTTCAAGCCAGCATGCATCTCGACCAATGTGTGTAGTGCAGTAGGAGGTGAGATCTGAAGCAACTTGAGTTTAAAAACATGTTAAATGAATAAAATGCAATAAGGGATTAGTTTTATTTTCTTCTCTGGTTGTTGCCATGCAACTACGAATAAACCAGGCAACTACAGAGACCTGGACGGTGCTTGGACTACTGATTTGTCCACTTAATCAGCGATTGTCCTTCACACAAGGTCACCTTTCTTGTGCATTTAGTCATGATAAGGGTGCAAGACAGCTTGACTGGTCATTGTTGCTTCTGTAAGTCTGTCCTTTTTTCCCGGGAAATGCCTCAGTGATAAATGGAAGGCCAAGGCTGGAAGAACAGCTGAGGGAGGACTTGCCCAGATCCCCCCCCAACTGTTTGAGGCAAGAGAGCAGTTTCCTCATAACTTGGCTCAGGCGCATGAATGACCTCTTTTTTTTCCAATAATAACCAAATTCCTCAACTCAGCATTTGAAGCTACCCTTTCTTTTTGTGTTCTTCGCAGTGCTTTAGCTTTTTTTGAAATTTCCACCCCTGTCATTCTGGCACAGCTAATGCTAGCTGAAACACAATCCCCACCGCTGCTAGGGCCCCGTACGGAGCTGAGCAAAGTCTGACTCAGTGAGCAACTGAGTGGATTATTGGACAGGGGGTGGATTATAGGCTGTAGGAGTTTAATAATGATGGGTAAATGTAGAGCAGAGCTGTCTAGACGGCAGAGTTCCCAATCCAGACCCACTGTGAGTTTGATTGAAGTCACCCGAGCCTGCTGAACGATTCTATGAGGTATGTTTGGATGCTGAAACAGAAGCTTCCCAAACTTTGATTAGAAACCTTGTCAAGACTCTTGGCATTATTATCATCAACAGGCTAGCGAATACTCCTGTTCCAAGTAAGGAATAAGACACTTGTACTGTTTTAGGAAAATAATCCAAGATAGCATGATGTAGTATAGCCCTGATGTTTTGAACAACAATTCATGCTTTTTAACCATTTGAAGTTTCTGGAAAGCTCTTATCACTTCCATTAAAGCAGCTATAAGCAGTTGTTCCCTCATCTCTTTTACTCAAGTACAGTAATACCTTGACGTACGAGTGTAATTTGTTCTGTGACCGAGCTCGTAACTCAATTTGCTCGTATATCAAATTAAATTTCTCCATTAAAATGAATTGAAATGCTATTAATCTGTTCCAGCCCCCCAAAAACCTCACCAATTTTTTTGTTACGTGTTTTTAAATAAGAAAAATGTACTTTATAAATAACAAATAATGTATAAAAAATAATAATATATAATAAAAGAGAATGTAAAGAAATAAACTGGTTTTATTAAGTGTATTTACGTTGAAGATCAGACGAAGATGCTAGAGGAGGTGGAGGAGATTGGCGGAGGAGGGTGGTGGAGCTTTTCATTTCATGCTCTATCGCTTAACTTAACTTACTCGCTACACACTTAACGCTACAGTTAATTGCTAAATTTAACTTACACACTATGCTACACTTTATCGCTAAACTTAATTGCTACTTTTTTTATTTTTATTTTTTTTCACTTCACTTAATCATCTTCTTCACTGACTTTTGCCTTTTTCGCCACACTTTCCTCGCTTTCACTTGCAGGGCGTTTCAATAAAAACCTGTCCAAGGAGGTTTGTTTCTACCTCCCTTTCAAAATGTTTGGAAAATGAGTGATGAAGTGTGGTTACACAGCGCCAACGCACGACCTGGAGAGATCACCACGTGAACTGACCGCTCGCTGGGCTACCTAGTGATGGGTGGAGTAAGCTCGCTCGCTCGTAACTCAGATCTCGGCTCGTATCTTAAAGCAAAAAATCGACCGATCGACGGCTCGGATCTCGGAAAACTCGTAAGTTGATTCACTCGTAAGTCAAGGTTTCACTGTATATGAATATGACAGAAAAACAACCATATAGATAGCAGCTTGTCACATTGCAGAGAAAAAGCGTAAACTCTACCTTTGGTGGAAACCTAACTAACTGTTACAAAGCACCGATACCGGAGGCTCCTTCCGTAAATGTCACATAAGTATCATCCTACGTCTTAGAAAACTTTGTTTTTGTAGTTAAGTAACACGTTTTTTTAATCTTAGAAGATTGTGTAGAGTGTCACCAGACAAATCCATATAGGAATGATGAGTGCGTTTATATAAAGTTTGGATTACAGTCAGAAATGTTGTCCGTGTTGCACTTACAGAATATTAACGCATACTTTTTGGTTGAGAAATGCAACCGAGCTGTGGTCTAAATAACAGTATGGTTATGATTAACAGGTTAGCCATTATTCCTTTCACCTTGCTCCGAGGAGAATTACAGACCGCTTCAAATTGCTCAGCTGGTCGATATGGTATGGCGCAGGTGGCACTCAAACCTGGACCCCAGAAAGAAAGTGTATCCTTACGCTGGAGGGAAACAGTCAAATCTGAATGTGTTACATTGAGAAAATAGCGTATTGTTTTCATTCTCTTTGCAAGGTTATCCTGTACACAGATTTGCTCATGGAAGTCAGCAACCTGTCAGCGTTGTAATGGCGGACATGCTGTAAATATGTAGTTCATCTCTTCCCCCCCTGCCGTTTCTCATCACTTCTGATGAGAGAACATGTTTTTGCTTGTTATGGATTTCCCATGGAATGCGCACTTTCCATCTTGGTCATATTTCATGTTTTAATAAGCAGTCATTATGGAGTATTTATTTTCTTATGGGGTGTGGAAAGCAAACCTGTTGGTACACTATTTCTTCAGGTTCTCTCAGCTACCGTACCTCCTGCTTTGGCAAGAACGAAAGACGAGTCACGTGGATGGAGAAGTTAGGATAAGCACAAGCTGGGAAGTGTACTTTTCCCACCCAGTTAAAGATTAGTACGTTAGTAGATCAACGGTTCTCCAGGAGGACAATGGAGGGAACGGAAAAGGAGACAGCTCCCATGAAAGCAAACAGTCGGTTTAACGCATCAGAGGTGTGAATTTGACAAGGTCAAAACTAGTCACGCGTGGCGCAAGAACAGATGTCTATCTGCGACTTTTGTTTGTTTTTCAGAGCTGAAGAAGTGTATTTACTTTATATAGAGAGAGTTTCCGTATTACCTTGGGAGACACAGCGGTGCTTAGAGTTCCCTATACATCCATCATGAGGCTGGAATGAATGGCGTGTTCTGTATACTGTATGCAGCCACTTAAGTACTGTATGTGTATTCAGAAAGAGCGAGAAAGAGAAAAGAAGAGATGCCAAGCTAACGTTACTCGAACTAGCCAGGTAACAGAAAACGCCGGAAGCTACATGCTCAGAGAGACAGTTGCAGTGATGGTAGCCATTCAGGGAGCAGGAAATGCTTGGCCTAACACCCAAAGACCTTTCAACAGCAGCATGCTTGTGTTAATGCTGTAATTGGGCATAATTAGGGTTTGGCAGGTCAGATGGACCGCATGCCCCCGATGCGTTTTCCCTTCTGCCATCCAACGCCACTGGCTTGGACTTAAACACCCCCCAGATATTACAGAGATTTTCCTAACCTGAGGAATGTTTATGTATCGTAGATTTTCGTAGACTCCTGATCGAGTGAACCTCTGACGTTATGTTTTGAAAATGACATTTTTCAGTTTGTGTGTATTCTATGTCAATTTTCAAGGTGCTTTGTTTTGACTGCAGTTATAAATTTTCCAACCTCATATTTGTCAGATTCACACATGTAATAAATGACATCACTTGTGCTTAGAACTTAAGATATATGAAATGAAAAGTTACAAAAGCTATATATCTTTGTCCTAATTTCATAAACAGTTGGACCTCTGCATATAAATGCCCTGCCTTATGAATTTTCGCCTTAAGAATTTAAATTTTGCAAGAAATTTGCATCAGCATATGAACGACCCGAACCGAACACCAGCTAAGTTGTGCGTACGTCCAGGAGCCGTTCAAGCAAAGCCAACCGAAGAGAGTTTATGAATTTTACGATTTTCTTTTCGGTCAGCAAAAGCTGTTTAGAAAAAGTCATACCACGATACCAACGTCGCCTTCAGCATGCGTTCAAAAGCTAGGTGATTTTTCAGGCGTTTTTTTGTTGACAGATTGGGGGCGTGGGCGGTCTGTTCTATTTTTAGCCCAAGCTTGGTGGCACGACTTCCTGTGAGGAGCCTTGACATGGAATGCTTGGCTTGGGTCAGTTCTTTGTAAGCAGCCATACAGTTTACATACGCTTCGTATTGGGAGTATTACTCATATTTTTGGGTGGCTGGAACGGATTATCTGCATTTACATTATTTCTTATGGGAAAATTTGTTTCACAATACAAACTTTCACCGTAACAACTCGCCTCCAGAATGAAATAAATTCCTATGCCAAGGTTCCACTTTCATAAATTGTTTAGTGCAGGTGGTTTGATTTATCACGTTTTTCTCCTGATTCGTTTATTTTCACTTAACTTTAAATACTCATACTGTATAGTGCACGTGATTAGATTATTCATTTCGGGATTTTAACTTTTCACTTTTATTGCGTACAGTTACGATTTTCCATGCGGTTTTTCTCACAATTTATTTCTTTCCAAATGTAGTGCATGTGGTTTTATTTTTCATGTCATCGCATAACGTTCACATGATGTCACGTTTACTTGAATTCACACGTAACAGAACATCACATGATGAAATACACTTTTAATTTTTTTTTGTAATTTTTCCATAAATTGCTCTGCTGGAATATTTAGGTCTTGTTTTGTTGCTCTGGTTCATTAGGAATTTTTGGATGTCCATTCTTTCTCTGTGTGTGTGAGAGAGTTGAAAAGTTCCAAAGTTGTAAAGAACAAGAGAACAAGAGGTAAAAGGGTGGAAGGCGGCTGCAGGGGGGGTTTGATCCATCAGTGAGGAGGTCTGGGTTCTGACCCTTGACATGCTGGGAAGCTCAAGAGAGTGGAAGTCAAGCCTCGGTGAACCTGGTGTGTGTGTGTGTATGTATGTGTATGTGTATGTGTGGGTGGTTGTGTGTCCATGGTTTGGGGGGTGGTTCAGTACTATCCAAAATCCCCACGAAAGCTCTTTTCCTGAATGAATGGGATCTTAGCATTCCCTCCCCAGCCTGAAAGACTTGAAGCACATAGCTCAGAATCACACGGTGACACAGATTACCTTCAGAGGAAAACCGAGGGATAGAGAGAAAGAAAGAAAGAAAGAGAGATAGAAAGAAACCGAGAGGGGGGTGGTGGAGGGAAAAAAAAGAGTAAAGAGCGAAGCTCCAAAACAAAGCCAACAGTTAGCTCAATGCCTATGGCCACATTCTTTCAGGTTGACCCCCAGAGTCCTGACTGTGGCTGAATATGTCGGAGAATCCGCTGGCTGTTTGTCATCCACACGTCTGCCTCTGGGCATGGGCCACTGTTTACACTTTCCCTGCCTAATGCAGCAACTAAAAATAGCCCTTCTTCTCAGACAGATTCCAAAAAAAAAAAAAAAAATAGGCCTGCATCTCTTTTTATAGCTGCTGCATGACACAGCATGTCCATGTCCTGCCCCCCCCCTCTTTCTTTCTTTCTTTTTGTAGTTTTCCCCCTCCCGAGCTCATCTGTGACACAACGGTCTTCTATTTTCGGAAACACGTGTATTAGATTAGAATCGAGGAAAGCGCCGCTCTCTCACTTCTGTCAGTGATTGGAATTTGATTATGTACGAGCTAACGTAATTAAAGGGGAGTGAAATGCTGTCCAGTCCTGTCCTGTCCTGTCCTGTCCTGTCCTGTTATGTGGCCTTCGCCATGCAACAGTTTTTTTTTCTACAAAACACGAGATCTCGTCTGCTTGTGATTCTTAAACTCTCATTTAAAAGCTCTGGTCCTGCTCTGGTGGCACTACTTTCACTTTACCTTCAAAAAAAAAGACCTCACATGCTGACCCTGAACAACCTCCGGACATCCTTCAGATGGCATCCAGCTGATCTCATTCCTTCCACAAATAGAGTGCAGAAAGAAATGCGAAATGGAGCGTGCGTTAGCCAATTAACCCGATTAAGGCTGGTTTCTTATCAAGGAGAAGCAGTGTGTCGCTTGACGTGTCGCGTCCCTCAGACAGAATTCCAGATGGTTTGGTCCGGTGCATACTGAGGTTTGAACTTGATTATCTCAGAGGCACATGGTCTCAGATGCACTGGAATTCCAAAAGAGCCATGCAGTCAGTTGTCGTTCATGTGACTCTTACTGTGTCAGAAAGACATAGAAATGTCATAAATTAATATTCGTGGATATTTCCAACATTTTTTATTCTTAGCATTCAAAAGGTCAGTTCAGAGAGTTCGTGCAACAGGAAACGCCAAATTGGGATGTCTGAAGACTTCCTTTTCAGCTCCTTTATTCATGCTGTCGGTCTTTTATCTTTGCAGCCACAGCATTTAATTATTACACTTTATTCATTACAGAAGTCAGTGTCAGTTACTGCACCACCTGGCACATGATTGCACTTAGTTCTGTTTTCACACATAACATGAGGAAATGCAAAGAAAGGTTTTGCACGTGCAATATTCTTCTACATCAGAGCCGTTTACATGACGTGAACACAGTTTGATTTATCGCGCATTTTTTTTCCATGATTCTTTCTTTTCCCCACTTAATTTTTCCCACATACTGTACAGTGCACATGATTTACATGATTTGATTTTTTATTTTCATTTCTTGATTATTTTATTGTTAACTTGTCACTTGGATCACGTACGCGATTTGATTTTCCGTGTGATTTTGCTCACAATTTATTTCTTTTCATGTGACTATTTCACGTGTAGTGCATGCATACCAGAACATAACATGATGAAATGCATCTTAATTTTTCTTCTTTTTTTTATCACATAAGAAATGCAATTTTTCCTGAAAGAAAAGGATAAGAAGATTTATTTTCTTCCTTGATATCTTCTCGATAGTGGATAAGGCTCTCGGTTGTTGCTCGGAAGATCAGGGTTCAAGCATTCCCAGCACTGCCAAGCAAGCTGCCACCGCTGGGCCCTTGAGCAAGGGCCCCAACCCACCCCCACACTCCAGGGTCACTGCATCATGGCTGACCCTGTGCTCTGACCCCAACCCTCCAAGCATGGGATATGTGAAGAAAGAATTTGCCGTAATGTATATGTGAGTCTACTACTACTTTAGTTCTGGTTTCATGCTCTGGTTCGGTCCATCCCTGGTTCATCAGGAACATTTGTTCTTCCTCTGTGTGAGAGAAAATTGTAAAGAACGAGACAACAAGAGATAAACTTTAGTTCTGTGTTTTACAGAGCAGCCTGCTCCTGGAGGAACGCCGTTTTATTCCACTGTGTGCTGCAGCAGCTGTAGACGGTTCAAACGATAATAAAATCTTCTTGACCTGAAGTGATAAGGGAGAAAACTGGATTTAAGGGTTTGATTTGAATCAGGTTTCAGTTTCATTACAGATCCAACAGTGTGATCAAAGCGTGACGTTCGCACTTAGCAAGGTTTAGATTTGATCTTTAGTCTTTAGTTTTCATTTCTCTGACGAAGCTATGATCACATCAGATCAGAGCCTGGGTGCAGATTACAGAGTTTTATACCACAGTGTGTCTAAATCCATTCAGAGGGACACTTACAGGTTTATAATAAATACGCTTGTTCTATTGGGTTATCATTTCCGTAGTAACAGCTGGTTCACCGGGATTCGTGCTCCACATAAACTGAGCCTGATAAATAATAACCAGATGCAAGGTGGTGCAATGAACTTCCCCATGACTTCCATACAGCCGAGTCACAGGCCGTCTTCAAAAACTGGATGAAGACCTACTTGTTCCTGAAAACTAGCTCTAAATTTCCCTGTTCGTTTTATGTAGATTAAAAAAAAATTGCTATATGTCCTTCCAACACAGTTTTTAAGTTGATGGTATCCTAAGTCTGTGACCTATTGGACCAGTGTTGATGTTTTATTGATAGAGACTTCAAAGCACTTTTGTATGTCACTCAGGATAAGAACGTCTGCCAAATACCAGAAATGTAAATGTAAATGTAGAGTGTCATGTTACAGAGAAACCAGAAACTGAGAAGTTCACCATCTTTCAGCGGGTATGTGCACTCACTGTCTGAAGCAGGGGTGTCCAATATTATCCAATATTATCCACAAAGCTACCACGTTTTGTATGAAGTTACCCCAGTATTCCTGGATCACCTCACAAGACTTTTGGAGACACTCCGATGCTCCCAGTCGTCTGGACATCACAATTAGTCAGGATTAGAAGTCCCTCAGGTGCTTACACTATCTGATTTTTCTTCACTGTTCACTTGCTGTGTACTATATCAATATATCAATATATCCCACTCTTACAGAGCTATTTTTAAACCCCTGAATATGTACAGACCGCTGCAGGGATCAGGTATTTCTGTAGACTGACCCGAATCTGATCGTCACTCCGGTTCTCTCAGCAAGATTTCTCCACTGGCTTTTTGGATTACTGCAGAAAATAAGCTGTGTGTCTGTAAAAAAACAAAAACAAAAACAAAAAACCTGCTGATTTGTTTATATGTTTTGTTTGTCAAGATAATCTTCACAACTTTTACGGATGTTGAAGCTTAAATACAATCAGCAGAAGTAAAAAGGATAGAAATGAACTGAAGCACATACAGTCAAATGACTTTCAGTCTTTATTTAAAAACATGTTCCCTGATTATACACACACACACACACACACACACACACACGTGGTGGATAAATCTGAATGAATGAAAAGTTGAACATTTGAGTTTTCCTGTGTGATGACGTTTATATTCTCCGACATCCTCTATAGTCCTGTTTAACCTTTTTTTTAAATTTTATTTTACATCATAACTGCTTTTTTCAGAGTACGTAAAAGCTTAAAAAAATCAGGGATGTGCTTTATGTTGTAGATTGAAATATGGAAATATCTTAAGCTCTTTATAACCACAGACCCTTTTTCAGATTTCAAGCATTTAACCAAAAGCCTCAGTAAAAAAATATTACAAAAATTAAATAAAAAAAACACTGGCTTTGTTACATAACAGCATAATATTGTTTTTCCTGCATTTTTATGACTCATTCCTGCAGCACTGTATATCGATCAGCCTTTCAGTCTGTTAACAGTAGATCATTTGTATTCTTTAAACAAAGATTGGATTATCACAAAAGCATGTGTTTGTGTTTTCATTCCTGATGACTGCCAAAGCGCAAACTCTTTTCCGAAGTTCACTTGGCTTCCCCTCAATCTCCCGAGTCCCTACGGAGTGGCCTTCACAATCAGTGTTGTTCCGTTTGGACACACCTTCCTTCCACAAGAGTTTCCTCTCACACTCTCGTTGCGAACTTCTCAAGAAAGGTCTTCGGCTGCGTTTGTGGTAACGTGGAAGTCAATTATGCCGCTTTCGACGTATTCCAAACTCTTCGAGCTAGAAATGTGGAAAAACATGAAGTTTGAGTGAAAAAACGTGGACTTCTACAGTCAGTGTTATGATTTAGCAAGTATATGGACTTTTTTTTTTTTAGCATAATTCATTAACAAGTACCAAAGGGTTTGCGTTGATTAATGTTGATGCTCTGAGCATCCATGTTGATTTGACATCTTAGGTTGTCGGGAGTTCAGCTAATCTCGTGTAGCCAGAGCTTCAGACTGAGATTTGGACTCCAGAGCAACTTTTATTGTCCAAGCACCGCCCAATAGGGCATCTGATTGACGATGTAAATCAACCAATCACAGTTTGTTTTGTTCAGCGTCATGTTTAGGAGTAAAAATGCAGAGTTCAGATAAAAACAGACCAGTGTGCAATCATGGAACGTTCATGAAACTTCCGGCGTTTAGCTGATCCTCAGCGTCACAGTCGTAAACATGACGTCTTCCTTCTTCTATGAGGGAAGTAGAACTTCATGTTGCCTTTGTTTCCAGAAAGACGACATACATTTCTTCTGGAAATCCTGAAGGATCCAAACCAATCAGATAACGACTTCCAAACCAATTTTGTGTGACGCCTGAGGCTGGGAATTCAGAAGAGTTTCTTGGTAGGTATTTTGTTGCGGAGGTGGTTTCTTTGGTTGAGCTTGAGCGCCCACACTATCACTGATAATTTACACCAAAACACATCACCAAATACCGAAAAATTCATCTGCATCTGCTGGCAGGTCAGTAAGTCATCAGATTCCTGACTAAAACATGGCGTAAAAAGTGAATTTTTCATTCCGAGATCCTGGTGCTCTTTCTCCAAATGCTTTTATGCATTGTATGTAGAATTCGGTTGGAATGTTGTCCTCCTGGATGTGGTTCTTTGGGCAGGTGAGAACACACTCGTGAAGGAATTAGTGCTGAGTATATAATGAACTCGTGACTATAAACTGTCGAAGAACAAAAATTATTTACTGTCTAGTCTAACCCAAATGAGGATGAGGTTTCCTTCTGAGTTTGCTTCCTCTCAGTATTTCTGCCTCATATCGTCTCTCCTCACCACCGTTGTTAGAGATAAATAGTAACTTAATTTAAACCTTTTTCATTTTCATTCTGTTTTTATACGTCTGTAAAGCTGCTTTGAGACAATGTCCATTGTTAAAAGCTCTATACAAATAAACAAAAAATAATAATATTAATAAAAAAATAAAATATAATATAATAAAAAAATTATTATAATAATATTTAAAATATTTTTAAAAAATAATAACAATAAAAAGAAATATTCAAATAAATTGAATTGAATCGAAATGTGTAGAGCAGGGTGAGTTTCTGTCTCGAATCGAATGAATGATTGAAACATCGCCCTTGCGTTTTGGGCTTGCAGATGTGAGCCGATACACTGCACCAAAGGACAGAGCTGTAGTGCTGTACAAATGACGTACGTTCCGAAGACTTGAAATGCATGAAATAGTCAAAAGTAGTTATTTCTGAAACATTAATTAAACAATATGTAATTATAATTCTGTAAACCAGATGTTCCGCTGCAATACATTTTTATAAATACACCCAAAACTAAAGTATGTATCACACATGTTGTGACTCAGCGAAAAGGCTAATTGGTGTGAAACCACGTGTAACGTTTAATTCTCGAGCTTGGCCAAACACCTTTCCATCTGTATTCCTGTAATGACCAAAGTGTCCCATGAGGCCAGAGCAGGTGTGAAGTCCTCCATTAGCTCATGCTGCCTTCTATATAAGCTACTGACACGTCCGCATGCAACCTGTAGAGAGGGATCATAGGGAAAAAAAAGCGGGTTAAAAAAATACGGAACTGAATCCCTGTGAATGTAGGTATCTTTTGATAAATATCTACAAGAGCTTGGCTGGGATCCAAAGCCAACAAAACTTTCTAGGCCACAATAGAATCTCTCAGGCTGTGATAAAGGTGCATTCGAGTGTGTGTGTGTGTGTGTGTGTTGAGGGGTTGACGTTTGCTTGTACATTCCCTGAACGTTAAGACCAAAAGTTTCATGCAAACGTTTTCGCGCATTGTGTCAAAACTGAAACAACGTTCTCATTTTCTCATGCTAAGGCATGGTAAGTATGCTGAGGTCAAGTTGTGGCAGATAACTGGTTACAAAATGGCATTGAGAGCGCAGGTGCTTTTAGTTACACAAACTGCCTTTGAAACGGTGCTGAAACACAGTATGCTTTCTCTCCTTCGCTCTTTCTTGCAACATGTACCCACTTCCAGCTGATGCTCTACACCGGTTCGCCCACTGAGCATGCTCCGAATTCAGGCAGAGTAGAGCGTACATTATATCAACGCTAACGCGTCGTGCGAACACTGCATAATCTGTTGCGAATGAAATGACTCAGAGCTCTGATATGTTTAGTGGAGTTGCCCGGCAACCGCAGGAAACATTCTCTGCCTTTATTTAACTAGCAATCAATTTTATATCTAGCTCTACTTTTGTACTTTTTTAGCTTAAAGCTGTGAGTGTGTGTGGGGATGGGATGTGAGGATGTGTATTTGATGTATTGTCCTGTCACCATCCTGAGATTCGCCTCAACCCTTGGCATTTTCAGCGGACTATTTTTAGTTAGTGCTCTGAGAAAGCATCGCTTCATTATCTTCTGGAGACGAATGAAAGATCTCGAGTCTTGAGCCGAGCCTGTAAGAAATGAGACGATTGTGTCGTGTGACCAAGTGGCGATCCGCACAGGCTTTGTCAGAAACCGGACAAGACGCTCGCATCGCGTCACATGCTGTCGTCTGTCTTTTTCTCTCTTTCTCACACCATGTGACTTTTCCTTCTCACTGTTGTGTCTGAGGATAAAAGCAGCAATTACACCGACTGTTGAGAGCTTTGGCCAGATTTATGCTCATAACAACCGCATTCCAGCCAAGATGGCCTCCACCTTCCTAAATAAACCCAAACAAAGTCCTAGTCGTGGAAAAATCCTGAGCAGAGGCAATGCTTAATCCTTATTGACGTCATAACCTGATCAATTTACTACACACTTCTTTTTCTCCTTCATTTTCTTCGATCGAGAGTTTCAGCAATTCCTCTGGACGGGCGTCCGGAATTGTTAACTCTGGTGTACAAAACCTCCACTTTTTATTTATTTATTTAACTATTTATTTATTTCCCGTCTCACCTCCTTTCTTCTCTCGCTCCCCTCGTCTATCTGTCCCAGCTGTTCCTCAGTGGGCTGTCTGCCTGCTCCGCAGCACTGTTATGGGTTCACTGAGCTGGTATGCGCCAGGAATCTTTGGATCAAGGTAATTTCACACTGTTTGAGATTTTCCCAGGATGTTAAGCTTCCCTTTACCTTTGTCAGCCTGATAGCGAGCAACACATGTTCCGGAGCCGCCCGGCAAAGATGGCTCGAGGAAGAGGCCGGGGGAACAAACTCGAAAGATACACATCGTAAATTACACCCCGACACTCGAGTTGGCCCAAAAGGATCAGATTATTGTAGCCTGATCCAAGCGCTGGTACTTGCACTGTGAATTCATGCGTGCTGGTGTAATCGGGATGAAGCGGAGGAGTCGATTTCTCCGATACTCAGGTTTTAGTTCGGAGGCCTGAGTTGGGGGTCTTTCATTAAGTCTTTTACAACATAAATAAAACTCACTGCAGAGTTCAAATATCTCAAATATGGGCAAATATTTGTATATATATAAGATCTTGTTTTTAGATGCCTGGACAAGCCAAAGCTTTAAATCTTTTCTTATTCTCTTGCTAGATAATGTTGCTTCCTTCAAATAAATAAATAAATGCAAAACAAATAAATGCTGGAAAATATTCCACTATTAGACTATTTCAAGCTTGAAATAAAAAGATTCCTACAAGTTTATCTGATCATGTTTTTTAGTTTAATGCAGTTCTATATTCTCTATATTCTGAGTTTCTTCTCTTGTTAAAGGTGCCATTATTGTTGCAGTGCAGCTTAAACTTTTTAGGGATTAATGTTAGGGATAAATAGTAACTTAACTTTAAACTTTATCATTGCTTCTATGTTTCTATACTTCTGTAAAGCTGCTTTGAGATAACGTCCACTGTTAAAGGCGCTATACAAATAAATTGAATTGAAAGAAATTAAACGGCCACTTAAAAATACTTGCAATAGTACGACAACTTTTGAAGAACAATGATAACTTTGTTATATCTATCTATCTATCTATCTATCTATCTATCTATCTATCTATCTATCTATCTATCTATCTATCTATCTATCTATCTATCTATCTATCTATCTATCTATCTATCTATCTACGTTTGCCCACTGACAAAGAAATGATCAGTCTGTAATTTTAATGGTAGGTTTATTTGAACAGTGAGAGGCAGAATAAGAACAAAAAAATCCAGAAAAAGACATTTCAGAAAAGTTCTACATTGATTTGCATTTTAATGAGTGAAATAAGTATTTGATCCCCTATCAGTCAGAAAGATTTCTGGCTCCCTGGTGTCTTTTATACAGGTAAGGAGCTGAGATTACAGTAGGAGCACTCTCGGGGACTGCTCTTAATCTCAGCTCATTACCTGTATGAAAGACACCTGTCCACAGAAGGAAGCAATCAATCAGATTCCAAACTCTCCATCATGGCCAAGACCAAAGAGCTGTCCATGGATGTCAGGGACAAGATTGTAGACCTACACAAGGCTGGAATGAGCTACAAGACCATCGCCAAGCAGCTTGGTGAGAAGGTGACAACAGTTGGTACGATTTTTCCCAAATGGAAGAAACACAAATGGACCGTCAATCTTCCTCGGTCTGGGGCTCCATGCAAGATCTCACCTCATGGAGTTTCAATGATCATGAGAACGGCGAGGAATCAGCCCAGAATTACACCGGAGGATTTTGTCAATGATCTCAAGGCAGCTGGGACCATAGTCACCAAGAAAACAATTGGTAACACACTACACCATGAAAGACTGAAATCCAGTAGTGCCCGCAAGGTCCCCCTGCTAAAGAAAGCACATGTACAGGCTCATCTGAAGTTTGCCAGTGAACATCTGAATGATTCAGAGGAGAACTGGGTGAAAGTGTTGTGGTCAAATGAGACCAAATTCCAGCTCTTTGGCATCAACTCAACCCGCCGTGTTTGGAGGAGGAGTAATGCTGCCTATGACTCCAAGAAGACCATCCCCACCGTCAAACATGGAGGTGGAAACATTATGCTTTGGGGGTGTTTTTCTGCTAAGGGGACAGGACAACCACAACGCATCAAAGGGACGATGGACGGAGCCATGTACCGTCAAATCTTGGATGAGAACCTCCTTCCCTCAGACAGGGCATTGAAAATGGGTCGTGGATGCAAAGAGGAGTGGGCGCAAATTCCTTGAGATGTGAGATGTGTGCAAACCTGGTGGCCAACTACAGGAAATGTCTGACGTCTGTGATTGCCAACAAGGGTTTGCCACCAAGTACTAAGTCATGTTTTGCAAAGGGGTCAAATACTTATTTCACTCAATAAAATGCAAATCAATGTATAACTTTTCTGAAATGTGTTTTTCTGGATTTTTTGTTGTTATTCTGTCTCTCACTGTTCAGATAAACCTACTATTAAAATTACAGACTGATCATTTCTTTGTCAGTGGGCAAACGTACAAAATCAGCAGGGGATCAAATAATTTTTTCCCTCACTGTACATCTATCTATCTGTTTGTCTATCTATCTATCTATCTATCTATCTATCTATCTATCTATCTATCTATCTATCTATCTATCTATCTATCACAAGCATTTATGATCAAATAATTGTTTCTTTAAAACTTATTAGGCAGGCCATATTTATTTGTTTGATTGTTTGCTTGATTTGTTCTTTATTTTATTTATTTGTTTGTTGAGTTATTTATTTATTTGATTGTTGATTTACTTGTTTATTATTATTATTATTATTATTATTATTATTATTATTATTTGTTGCAAGTGTATCATAGCGTCCCTTTTTCTCTGCAAAACTGTTGGAAGGTGAAAACCTAAATTAAATAATTGGAAGTTCAGGGGGCGAGTCGCCTAGCGCCGTTTTCAGGACGTTCACACCGCATGTGTCGACGTCACCTCAGAAAGCTCAGAAACCTGACAACAGAGTAATATAAAATAAAACTGGGAGATCTGTCCACACAAGACGGTGCAATGTGACATCCGATGTGAGCGACCTCGTTATTGTTGGTAATAATAAGAACCCTTAAAATAAAATGTAGCTAATGTAACACAAGGCTGTTATATTGCTATTAACTTGTTGTATTGCTAGTTATGGTTAAAGTGCAATGAATGAGCAAGCTAGGTACAATATATCCACCTGGGATCTGCTCTCACCATCAAGCACACGCTGTGTTGTGAGGTAATAGGTGGAAGATACCAACTTGTGCATCAGAGAGGGGGAGGTATTTTTTAGTATTTTTAATATTCGTATTTTTATCTTATCATGACAAACTCACAATCGATTCAGAAACATCAAAAATGTGTTCTGCAGATGTTTCACTTGATCGTGGTATCAAGGTTTGGATGAATGTAATTGCTAGTTTTGATTATTGGGTTGGGTTACGCCATGTCTATTACAACATGAGATGAAACATAAACATTCTCTCACATTCTCTGTTATTCTTGGTTAGATCTTAGATCTTAGATTAGATTGTCATTTCATTGCATTTTGAGGTTGCGCTCGGTGACAGCTATATTTGGCAATACCAGAAGAAGATCTGAAGACGTTTTGGTGGTTGCGACGCGTTCTTATTATTGGTCCGTCATTTTCAAGCCTATATTTGGAAATTCGAATAGGATGCAGCACCTGAAGATCAGTTGAGTAGTTATTAGAACGTCTTAGATCTTTTCTGCTCCGTGGGTTGTTTAAGAGCTTCCTTTAAAGAAAGAAAGACAAAAAGTCAGACGTATGCAGCACCTGATGCATGTAGAACGTGAGAAAGTTGAAATTGTTAGAGTAATCTTATTGGCTCATCTCTGCTGAAGGCCCATCTGCTCCCTTCGGTTCCCCACAGACTCTAAAGCTAGAGCGCAGTGGGGTAAGCAGCTCAGTCAAGATGCTACCAACTGATGAACAAAAAAAACAACCTTCATTTGTGTGTTTAGCAGGTGTAGATGTGGGATTATTAATCTACAGAGAGAGAGAGAGAAAGAGTGGCAGAGACAGAGAGAGAAAGAGGGGCAGAGAATGAGAGAGAGAGGCAGAGATAGAGGCAGAGTGAGAGAGAGAGGGGGGCAAAGAATGAGAGAGAAAGAGGCAGAAATAGAGGCAGAGTGTGTGTGTGTGAGAGAGAGAGAGAGAGAGAGAGAGAAAGAGGGGGGTGGAGAATGAGAGATAGAGGCAGAGATATATTGAGAGAGAGAGAGTTAATGGTGAGAGCTGAAGTATGATATAATATTAGCATGCTGTGTTTTTTTTTCTCGTAATAAATGCACAGAATAATATCATGATCTATAGAATAGCTCAAAATTTTTATTGTGTTAATAAAATCCACGCCCCGGTAATCGTTATCTCCAGATTACACCTCCCTTTATTACACACCGACAAACCCAAAAAACAAAAAAAAAAGGTGGCTGTTGTTATGCTCTGGGGCATTTAATTATTTCCCAGGTCCAATTTTGGGTCGATCACAAAGCCGTCCATCTCACTGGCTACCTTTATTCTACAATGAAACGTTACAATCCTGGTGGGTGTGATCTTAACCAGCGTGACTCCGCCCCCCCCATTCACAGCTTTGGAGTGCTCACTGAGAGGTTTAATGAGGATGATAACGTTAAACATCCAGTGGGAGTTTTTTTTTTTTTCAGAGCTGTGTGTTTGGTTCTTCAGCACTATCATCAAGACACCAGCTGATGGAAAAATCTTTCATAAGAATCCAGAGACATTGTAGAAGTCTACTGAAGATGTCTTGGTGCATTGTTGCTTCACACAGAGTTGGGAATTTTTCCTGTCACTCACATTTCCCTCGTTTCTACTTCATTTTTTTCTTTCTTTTCTTTTTTACCTGCTCAAATCTCCATCATTCAACCCCAGCTTCAACAAATCATATCTAATGAAGCCAAAATTTCTTATTACGAGATTATATTATATTATATTATATTATATTATATTATATTATATTATATTATATTATATTATATTATATTATATTATATTATATTATATTATATTATATTATATTATATTATATTATATTATATTATATCATATTATACGATTATGCAGCCTGGTTTGGATTTTAATTTTTTATGATTTAAAACAAATAATATTTAGCAAAAGAAATAGGTTTAATAATCTTACGTTTTGGTTTATAGTAAGCTTATAATTTAATAATTACATTTTAATTACAATTTAATAAATACATTATAATAAATATAATAATATTATAATAAATACTCTAAATTCAAGATATTTTCACAGTAAGATATCTATTTTTTATTTATTTTTATTTTATAATATATAATTGGTTTGATGTTGATTTCATTTGCTGATCTTTTTCTTCTTTTTCTTCGTCTTCTTCTTCTTCTTCTGTTTCTTCTTCTTTTTCTTCTTTTTCTTCTTCTTCTTCTTCTGTTTCTTCTTCTTCTTCTGTTTCTTCTTCTTCTTCTTCTGTTTCTTCTTCTTTTTCTTCTTTTTCTTCTTCTTCTTCTTCTTCTTCTAGTTTGTTTGGTCCATAGTGCTAGTTAATATCTCCAGTGTGTGCCTAATTTTTCATCTATATTTTACTGGAATATCCAAAGAAACTAGGCTAGAAAAGAACTGAAAAAGCTGAATTGCGTGAGTGCATGACTCACTGTGATGAGCGACTTTATGCTAGACTTTTTTGTCTAGGTCTCCTGATTGTCTTCTTGTCTTTTGATGAAGAATCTTGTTAGCAGCTTTGACAAAAAAGCCACAAACATATCAGCTGTGGGTCGTGATGTGCTGACTCGGATGACTCAATTTCCTCATCAGTGACCAATATTAAAACACATATATATTAAATATATATTTTTTTATATCTCATGCAGATGTGTTAGCTTGATATCACACTTTTCTGTCACGCTACTTCAAGCAAGATCATAGTTTAGCTATGAGTTTAGCATTATGATCAGTGAGTGGTGAAGTGAATAAGACTGAGTATCTCCTCATCATGGCACCTGTTAGTGGGTGGGATATATTAGGCAGCAATGAACATTTTGTCCTCAAAGTTGATGTTAGACGCAGGAAAAATGGACAAGTGTAAGGATTTGAGTGAGTTTGACAAGAGCCAAATTGTGATTGTCAGTATCTATCAAAGGAAGGTCCAAGGTCCACTGGTCCAAGGAAGGAACAGTGGTGAACCGGTGACAGGGTCATGGGCGGTCAAGGCTCACTGATGCACGTGGGGAGCGAAGGCTGGCCCGTGTGATCCAGTCTAACAGATGAGCTACTGTTGCTCAAACTGCTGAAGAAGTTAATGCTGGTTCTGATAGAAAGGGGTCAGAATACACAGTGCATCAAAGTTTGTTGCATTGGGGCCGCATAGCCACAGAACGGTCATGGTGCCCATGCTGACCCCTGTGCACTGCCGAAAGCTCCAACAATGGGCACGTGAGCATCAGAACTGGACCACGGAGCAGTGGAAGAAGGTGGCCTGGTCTGATGAATCACGTTTTCTTTTACATCACGTGGATGGCTGGGTGTGTGTGTGTTACTTTGACACGCACCACCTACCCACGTCAAATAAAGCAAAAAATGGATAACGTAGATTGTTAAATCATTAAAATGGTTAATTGTTGAGGAGAGAATAACAATAACAAGCTACTTATGTTTGTAGATGAAGTTGAGATGAGAGTTTGGATGATCCGCCTTTTTTTCAAATATGACACAATTATCAGTAGGGGAAACATAGTGAGTGAGCATGGATACTCCCTGGATTGTGTTGTGAACTGTGGGAATTTTTGGGGAGCGAGTTCAGAGAGAGAGAGAGAGAGAGAGACAGAAAGAGAGAGACAGAGAGAGAAAGACAGAGAGAGAAAGACAGACAGAGAGAGAGAGAGAGAGAGAGAGAGAGAGAGGAACAAATAGACAGAGAGACAGAGAGAGAAAGACAGACAAACAGACAGAGAGAGAGAGAGAGACAGACAGAGAGGGAGAGAAAGACAGACAAACAAATAGACAGAGAGACAGACAAACAGAGAGAGAGACACAGAGAAAGAGAGAGAGAGGAAGACAGACAAACAGACAGACAGAGCAAAATGTCCGACTCCCTGATCAGCTTCCTGACTACTGATGTAAGTGATCTGATTGAGACACGCCCCGTATCAGTCTGAGCGTCTTTGTTTTTTTTTTCTCCATCTCGTCTTTAAATGCGAGCGGATTGGACGCTGTATTAGCATTAGACTTGTTTTTTTTTGTGCTTTCTGTATTCCAGATCGATTGACTCTGTTTAACCTCTGTTTAAGTTAACTGATATGTCTGGTAGAAACAGTTCCTATAAACAGACAGAACTCGTCCTCGCTGCTGAAGGCTGGAATTCGGAAAAGATTAGCTGAACTCTGAGAAATATCTGAAACGATTTCAACGTCACGCGTTTAAACAAACGGAACGGAAAGTTTTCTGTTGCCAATGGCAGTTGGAATTTGCGTCATTTTATTTTTCTTTCTCCGGATGTTTCTCTGTCTCCTATTAGATTGACAGCTACTGAATTTTTGCTTGTTGCCTAGAATTTTTTATCCTGGATACAAAATCTGTTCATCTTTGCTTATTTCTCCAACTTGTACTTATTAGAAAGTGTCTTTAGAAGGATGGTAAGAGAAGCAATATATATCTGAGCAACCATTTACATATATTTCTATCAGGCGATGAGTCAATGGGTTCATTCATTCACTGCGAGTAAGAGAACCCAGTGAGTGAGCATGGATACTCTGGATTTTGTGGATCTCTGGATTTTGTGGATAGACAGACAGACAGAGAGTGAGACAGACAGACAGACACAGATAGACAAAAAGAGACAGACAGACAGACAGACACAGAGAGAGACAAACAGGCAGACAGACAAACAAACAGACAGACAGAGAGTTAGAGAAAGAGACAGAGAGTAAGACAGAGAGAGAGAGAGAGAGACAGAGAGAGAGTCAGAGAAAGAGAGAGAGTCAGAGACAGACAGACAGAGAGAGAGAGAGAGAGAGAGAGAGAGAGAGAGAGAGAGAGAGATGGAGAAAAAGACAAAGAGAGAGATAGAGACAGAGAGCGAGACAGAGATAGAGACAGGCAGACAGAGAGAGTGAGAGAGAGAGAGAGAGAGAGAGAGAGAGAGGCAGACAGAAAGAGAGAGTGAGAGAGAGAGAGAGAGAGAGAGAGAGAGAGAGAGAGAGGCAGACAGACAAAGACCGACACAGAGAGAGACAGACAGAGAGATGGACTTTAAAACGTCAGACTCCCTGACTACTAATCTGTGGATCTGATTGAGACACGCCCCGTATAGAGCTAGCGCTTTAAAATACACTTTCTAAAGACATTTTGCAGTAAATACAGGAGTCCAGGATGAACAGATTTTGTATCCAGGATAAGGTTGTTTTTTTTTCAGGCAACAAGCAGAAGAAATAAATTCAGTCGCTGCTGATATGAGAGTTTCTCATCGTCTCACACGAATAGGCGTGTTTTCAAAAAAACGCCGGATTTACTGTCACTAAAGTTCTGGAAACAAGTTCCTCCTATGATGCTGGACTTGTAGAACATGCTGTATAATAAAATCATTATTATTTCCACAAACACACAGCAAAACATAAGAAAGCAGAAATGTAATTTCCTCTAGGGAACTTTTATATATTTGATGTAATTATTATTATGTAGTGTACGTAAAATAAAACAAAAAACACTCCAGGGATGAAACACTTTAATAATTCTTAATGATTGTGATGAAAAAAAGCTCGTGTTCATTTGGTGATATTATGGGACGGATGAACCTGTCGGTTCTGGTTGAATCAACATTAAGAAAAATAATACAGCGTACTCGGTCAGGCTCAGATCCCCTCAAATTATTTTCTCTTGTTTTCCTGTTTCTGCTCGAACGGCAGCTGCGTCTCAACCGATGCTGTTTCTGTTGTGACTTTTAACAGAAGTTTAAAAAGCTGTTTTAGTGTCATCAGGATAAAACCAAGCGACTGGGCGTTAGAGTAAAAAAAAAACAAAAATAAGAGCTCTGATCTCGCCTTCACATCCAGGTGGAAGTCTTCAGGATGTTTTTTTTTTTCTCCTCACTTTCTTTTAGTCTCTTTCTCTCCTTCCTTCTCCATCCGTGCCAGGGAGAGAGGCAGATCTTTCACGCTGACGGATTCCTGAGGGACGCAACCAACCTGCCCCCGAGAAGTCCTTGCATTCTCCAGCAAGGTTTCCTCCCAACAGTGCTTTTGTTTCTCTCCGGGTTTCTTTCGGCACACAAGGATCCCAGACAAGGAGGGAAGGAGTGAAGGAGGGAAACGACTCGGACGCTAGGATAGTTGTTGTATCAGACAGCAGCTGTTGCATGAGTGACAAATTCAAGGGCTTGAGATATGAACATGGGAAAATGGACTGGCTTGGGGAGGGGCTGGCAGGGTTGTGGGAGAGGAGGGGGGTGAGGGAAGAAAGGAGGTAGACATGCACAGAGTATCTTCTTCACACGCATGAAATGCTTTACAGACCTCCATATGATGGCGGAAGTTCAACAGTTGCTGGACCGAGTCTATCACATGACTACGATGTTTAACCCATGAACTCCATCTTTTTCTGTCAACATTCCCAAATTCCCATGATTTGATGATCATTAACTGTCTCACAGCTTCCCTCTGTTCTCTGGTCTCTCCTCAAGAACATCCCCAGCATGTTTGCTATATTTCTGAATGTGACGACAGCGGTTACGAGGGACGCGAAAACGAGGGATGCGAAAAGCAGAGCTCATTGAAAAACAAAACTAAAAACAGGCTATAATTAATAAATAAGAAATAATAATGAACTTGGTTTTGGTGATTGATTTTCTTAGGTAATAAAAGTAGAAAGGATTTTAGACTGTAGTACATTGTTATTAGTTGTAGTAATACTGGAGTAAAATAAAATAAAATAAAATAAAATAAAATTGTCTTGAGAAAGAAATCCTTTAAATTAAGACTGAAATCATAGCAAAAATCAGAATATAATATATAAAAATAAATCATTTCTGGTCTCATGTCAGTCACTCGAACCGATGTTTTATAGAAAAGTTGATTTTTATTTTTTTTATTATTTTTTTTAATTTCCTAAATGTGCTGTAAATCATCTGCTCAGGTTTTAATTACACTCCATTAACCTTCTAAACATTGAAAAGCCGAAGATTTTTCCGGATTTCTGGCACTCCTATTATAAATCATTTGGAATTCTGGTTGTTGTGGTTCCTGCATGTTGAAAAATAATAAAAAAAAGTTTTGGAAATGCAAAATAAAAGCTTATGGAAAAAATGGTGACGTGTTTTTTTTTTGTTTGGATTTTTGTTATATATATATATATTGTAGAGGCGATTGTCTAGTCAAACGTACACTGTTTTAAATGATATTTTATAATAATTTTGATGCTAATGAGAGAAGGCATGATTGGCATGTAAGGCATGAATGTGGATGTGGATGTACCTGGAAAGTGTTTCTCGCTGCTCTGCTCGCTGTGAGAGAACGTTCCTAGGAGAACTTCGTCGCCGAGTTCGTAGCATAACATCTGCACACCTGAGATCCAAGACGAGGGACAAAACCACCGAGGTGAACTGATGAAGCGTATCACGCACTTTTGTTTTGTAAAGGATGGATAAGTTCTTGCTCTTGTTTTGTTCTTTAGGAACATCTGCAGCTGGTCAACCAAAAAAAAAAAAAAATCATCCAGAAAAAATTGTGAGAAAATTGTCTTTGCGTTTTTCTTTGCAGAAAATGAAACAGTGGGATTATACTTTTTTAAGGGCTTGTGGATGGTGCCGTTTTTAGATAAAAGTGTGTTTTATTGATGTTTTATATTTATTGATTTTACATTTTTGGATATTTTGAGAGACATTCTTTTTTTTGGTCCATTGTTTGTTTTATTTGCTTCGTTTTATTGCTTCAAAACATTATATACAAATATAGATTAATATATTTTTCAAGAAAATTCTGGCCACACATTTATTTTAAATAACTTTAACATGGTTTACAATTACAAAGCACTGCAATAATTATTCTATTATAACTACAGTTAATATATAATTATTTTGCAATCAAATAATAATAATAATAATAATAATTATTATTATTATTATTATTATTATTATTATTATTATTATTATTATTATTATTATAGACTGCTTAATTATAGCTAAAGTAATTATTCAAACAAAAAACAAATGCAGAAATAAATTTGTTTGATGTTAAATTTGATGAAAACACAAACATATTTAAACATTCGGTTTTGTCTTTCACTATTTTTGTCATCATGTAAGACATCCTGTGTGTGTGTGTGTGTGTGTGTGTTTATCATATTTCTTGAGCACCACATATCTACAGCAGCTGATGTTAAGACATTTGTGCACAGGTGTTCTTTTGTTCGTATTTTTTTTCTTTATCTCTATTTATAACAGAAATTGATTCTATTTCATTGGTATTTCAGTGGAAAAGCCACTTCTGCAAGCTGCCAGAACATGTGCTGAAAAAAAAAAAAGTCTTTGAAATATGTTGTTTTTCTTCTTTAAAAAAATGCTAGTTCTTGAAAAGTTTTAAATTAAATTAAAAATGTAAATGACATCTAAACAATACTAAATAAATAAATTAATTAATTAAAAAAATAACAGTAATAGTATAAATAGTAGTAGTAGTAGTAGTAGTAATAATAATAATAATAATAATAATAATAATAATAAATTTGAAGACATGCTTGAGCTCTAACACACATCTGTACAAACCCAAGAAGAGCTGGTGTGTATTGAGTTGAGGAGTTGAGGAGTCAGGTGTGTTAGAGCACTTCATCACCTCCACTTTTTGCTTTCCATGGATTTCAAAGTGTCTGAGGAGTGTGTGTCTTCATGCTGAGCTTCTGAAACTTTGGTGACGGTGCCGTCACTAATGTCCGGGGGGTGGGGTGGGGTGGGGAGGGGGAGAAGAAAAAGAAAAAACGGCATGTTGCTGTTCAATCATCGGCACGCGCTGCTCTTCCGTCTTGTCCCGTTCTCCTTTTATGGTAACTATAGTAATCTGTAGGGTTTTTTTTTTGACACACTTTTCAGTAGGATAGGGTGCAGTTTGAGGGATACTCAGGGTTTGACTGGTGTATTATATAGACTATAAGCGACTTCTGTTTGCGTTACAGCTCCGGTTTTTATTTATTTTTTTGTTATGTCGGGAAGATCTGATTTAATTTTATTTCTTCATTTCCCACGTCGCATTTGATCACTATATTATATTATTTCCGCACTCAGGTATTTTAACCGAAATTAAATGTGCACCGTCGACTCATGCGCATCTCCCCAGTCATCTGCGCACAACAGCAACGCATATTTTCCACTGTCCAGGGAACACATTTTTACGCGACTTGCTCTGACCTACTTATAATCATGGTCCTGTGAAGCCAATTTTACATCCGAGTCGATCCGGAAACTCCAAAAATTCCCCACTATTCTGACCTTAAATGATAACAATATTGACAATTATAGTCTGTGCTTATAGACAAGATGCTTCAGTGGAGGGAAAAAAAACCCGACTTACAGCGAAGGCGGCTTATTGCGCAATAGGCAGCATTTATTCGGCTACAATATGACTAATAATACTGTATTATTTATAGTCTGTCTTTCTTTCTTTTCTAAACCAGGTCGAGGACTTTTGTAAACTTAAATAGGTCTCTCTCTCTCTCTCTCTCTCTCTCTCTTAGTGTGTGTGCTTGTGAGATCATCTGTATTTTCCCCATCCTGCTCATATAAAGGATATGAAGCACAGGCACACCGTCATTAATGTACTTCTTTTATTGATATCATCATGTATTTATTTTGCATGCTTTTTACTTTAATAACAATCCCTAATGGAATAGTTACTGGAGTAATAATGGATTAATGGAGTAGTAATTGAGTAATTACCGGGTGGCAAAAATAATACTACTAATAAATGCACATCTGGTGTTGAGTGGAGCATTTTATCCGAGAAATTTCAAATCTAAGCGAGTTTTTCTGCTGACCAGGTCAGCGTCAGTTCACTTCTGTTGCTTCCTCTTGAACACTCAGAGGGTGTTTTTTATTTTTTTATTTTTTAAAAAGTGTGAGGGTTGCGATGTAGTGAAAGTCTGATTGAAAATAAACCAAATAAAACAAAGACACATGACTGTCATCATCAAGATCATTATCAAGATCATCATCTTCTTCCTCCTCTTCATCCTCCTTCTTCTCCATCGTCGTCGTCAGGTGAGGAGGAATGTAAGATCATTTGGTTCCTGTTCGCAGTGCTGAAAAGTCTGCCCAGTAACTCGAATCGAACGTCGGATCCTATTGGCTGCTTAAATGGTGACAAATAAAAAAGGAAGCGAGCTGGCCAAGAAAAGAAAAGCGTTTAAAGAGAAATTCCTGTTGCACCTCGAAGTGTGATGCTGATGTTCTTCCTGACAAAACTTGTTTAAAGTTTGTGTTAGTGGAAAATAAATATATTTTCACAAGATATGTTGTTTCATTTCAATAAGCACACTAATTAAGATCTGCAGTGTTGACTTAACTTTTGTTGAATTAGCTCGTGCGTGTGTGTGTGTGTGTGTGTAGGACAAAAATAAAATAATCACACAGCACGAGTTTAATACCATAGTGTTAAATACAGTGTTAAATACAGTGACTGCGGGTGTTAAAACTCTGGGGGAACAGGCGGGTAGGGTGGGGTGGGGTGAGGTGGGGGGTTTCCTATTTCCATGTTAAGTAATGTAAATGCACCACTAGTTTCACTCTATTGTCTGGTAACCCCTTTGTGAAGTTTAGAGTCGTCTTCTATTTGCTATATAAGTGGTGTTTTTCGCCAGTCAGAGAAAATACACTAAACGACGGAGTGCAGTGGCATCACACTTATCTGAAGTAACAAGCCTCGTACACCCATTTCCTCGAAAGCTATCTCACCGCAAGACTAGCAGTAGCCTTCATTTGAAAAAAAAAAAGAAGAAGAAAAAACAAAGAAAAAGAAAGAAAGAAAGGCAGCTTTAACTTAAGACAAGATGCAAGTTTAGGAGAATTTTTTTAAAATAAAAAATTTCTAGCACCACAAAAAATCATTTTGATATGAAAGACTTTTGGTCTATAATAATAATCCTAATCATAATAATTATAAAACATTCCTAATTTTTCCCATTCATGAGTCAAACTGTAGCTGTTAACTCAGTATCTGACTTATTATTATTTTTTATTATTTTTATGTTGTGTATGTGGTGCAGAGTGACTCACACCCAAACTGTCGTTTTGCAGAGTTTTAATCGTCATGATCGTGTCCAATGTGTGACCAAAATCTTGTTGCGTCAGAGTTAGTCTGAATAATAATGTGTTGCCATTGCATGTAGTGTAGTCGTTTCCTACTTTTGATCATATTTAGGTTGTAAGGAATGGTTATACGTGGTGCTAGCATAATTTAGGATTTTAATGTTTCAACAGTCATTTGGCAAAAGCTGCACTCGGGGTTGGAAGATGTGGGAGGGTCCTTAAACCAATCTGGCAACCCTGGCAGTGAGAAAAGAGCAGAGCAGCGCAGAGCAGTGCAGAGCAGCCACCAGGGAAGGAACAGCCTGAAAGATCTCCAAAGAAGCTGGACATAAGCACGGGATATAGACCCACACACTCGCTTTACATGCCCTTCGACGAAGTCTCCTTCTGCGGCTCCAGTATTCTGGTGTTTTAAGGTTCCGTGTTTTAAAGATCGGAAAGCACTGTGAACACAGAGAGTAATGGAGCTGTATTGTCTGGAAGTGGACACCGTGGTGCGAGCCCGTCCCGACCCGAACCTCCTCGGCGATGAGAGGGTGCTTCAGAGCCTTCTGACCATCGAGGAGAGGTTTCTGCCTCAGTGCTCCTATTTCAAATGCGTACAGAAAGATATCCAGCCTTTCATGCGCAGGATGGTGGCCACCTGGATGCTGGAGGTTTGTGTGTGTGTGAACTTCAGTGTATTTCCTCAGCACTGAAAAACAGCCTTATATCCCCCCGGTTCACTGTCAACCTGTAGGTCCTACGCCGCGAAAGGAAAGCAGAAAAGCCGTTTTAACGTTTCCGAAAGGACAAGGCCGATTTTAAGGGCGTTTATTTTAAGAGTCCGTTTTGGATCGGGTTCACGGTTGTGTCGTAGATTTTTGGAGAGGACGACATGATTACAAAGAAGGACGAAAAACGAGTTTCTCGAACATAATAAAAGCGATAGAACATATCGTTTGTGCAGAAGAGAGTGTCCTGCTTCATAATGTTATTTATTTATTTATTTATTTTTTGCGATAAATATTTCCATGCACACGTATGCAGTTCAGTGCTTTCCCCTGGTAGCTAGATTCTAAAAACGCCATGTTGTTTTTTTTCCAGATTCGGTCCGCTTGTCTTTTTTTTATTAAATGTCTCCAGACGTCAAAAAACTTTATGAAATGTCACTGGACAGAAGGACGGATGTCTAAAGTTCCTGTTGAAATCATGCGCATTATGTTGTGAATATTTTGTATATATTTTTTCAAATATGTCTTCGCGGAAGGGCGAGGGCCTGCTGCTCCCTAAACCCAGCACTTATCGAAATCGGTGTAGCATAGGAATTAAGTTAAATTATCCCCGAAATCTGCCGTAAATGTCACCGATTTTTATCGGGAACGTTAGACGAGGAGTTGGGCTTTATTTTCATGCATTGAATGTTAACATGAAGCTAACTGGCAAATTTCTACAATTTTTTCAATGTAATATTTCGCTGCGATGGCGACACTCTCGTCAGGCGCTGCCTGATACTTCTCTTACAAAATTGCGTTTTTCTCACAGAAAACATGAATCAAAGTGTTTGACAATTGTCGGGAATGATGTAAAATGGATTGCTGATCATTTCTATGCATAACTTGTGTTCGTGGACAATTTATTTATATTTTTAATTATTTTCTGAAAATATGACGAATTAAAAAAAAAGAAGCAAAAGCTGTTCCGTAGCCTACTGTGCTGCCTGGCTGTTTTTTGGCTCGGGTGATTGTGACTTGAATTCATTTCTTACTGAATGGACCGAAGGAATTCAGTTCAGTTGACAAAGATGTTAGAAAACCATTTTTAGTCTTTTTAAAAAATGCATTTATTCTCTCTCTTTTATTTATTACACTACACGAGCAAGTGTTGCACACTTATATTACTGTAGTCTACATTTTTAACGAGATCGAGAGCGAGATATATTTCTTTTTTCCCCCCAGATCGCACACTTGTTTAATTTGCGATCAGATTCTGTTTGGTGAGTTATTTCAATTGTGCAAGATGAACCACGTGTTTCTTCCTCCGGTGAACTCATACTAGTCGCTCTCCTGCCTTTTGCAGGTCTGCGAGGAACAAAAGTGCGAGGAGGAAGTTTTCCCACTGGCTATGAACTACTTGGACAGATTTTTAGCGGTTGTACCCACCAGAAAGTGTAACCTGCAGTTGCTCGGGGCGGTCTGCATGTTTCTGGCGTCCAAACTGAAAGAGACGCGTCCTCTAACTGCAGAAAAGCTATGTATCTACACTGATAACTCCATCCGACCGCAAGAACTCCTGGTAAGCACCTAAACATGCAATTTGCCTCAGTGGTTGAGTGAAACAAATAAACTAATATAATATTTTTTATGCTTCTTGTATTATATATATATATATATATATATATATATATATATATATATATATATTTATATATATATATATATTGAGTGTATATATACATATATATATATATATATATATATATATATATTCTTTTGTTTTCTCTTTTTTTGCAAAGAAGATATGCAATAGCTACCATGACTTTAGATACACATGTCAGATATAAAGGATTATGACATTAAAATGTCACTTGCTGCATTGAAAGTAGCTTTGCAGATTCTAGCTGGAAGAATGTAAATGCTAGATGCTCTGCAGTGTGAGTGTGGTGATGGAGGGGAAGAGCTTCAGCAGTATCACCCACAGGACTCCAGCTCCATCTAGTGGCAAATATGTGGCAAATACTCTTTCACTGTGTTGAGATGAGAAGTAATATTTTTCCAGTTCCGGCTGAGACACACACACACACACACACACACAGAAGACACACACAGAAAGAGAGAGAGAGAATATGAACTATTGTTGAATTAGATGAGAATATTTATATGCTACTGGATGCTGCACTTCATCATCATCATCATCATCAAAATCTTCATTTCAAATCCAAACGATCCTGCCCTGTGTGTATTTCTGTACAAGTCAGTATTCTCCCACAAGAAGCTATGTATCGGAGAGCAACTATGGCAACTCGAGCAACACAAGCAACTGGCTAAATCCAAATTTCATAATTCCAGAAACATTCCAAAGCGATGTGCCATTCTCCCTCAGTGTGGTCAAAAAAAAAAAGAAGCAAAATCCAAACAAGTCAAGAGTCTTTCTGCTCCGCTGGAGGTCCATACAGTGCGTTCGCTGTGTCATTGGATTGAGAAGCTGAAGCGTTGAAGATGTATGCGTGCATGTTTCTCACCGCAGGCTCATCAGCTTCTTTTCATTGCGGTGGAAATCAACAGAACTCGGTTTATTCTGATCAAGGATAACACGATTATGCTACGGTCAGCATAATTACGCTGAGGACCCCTTTTTTTCCTTCTTCTTCTTCTTCTTTTTTTTTAAAAAAAAAAAAAAAGGTGAACCATTTGTCACTGGTCTGCAAAGATGCAGGAAACTGGAGCTCGTCTGTAACACTTACATCTTCAAGTTTTTTCTTTGCTGACTTGTACAAACTTCTTGTAAATTAAACCTCACTTGTGGCAGCAGCATCACAAAAAGAGGAAGTGGGTATGTAAAGTGTGTTGCAAGCATAACTAGTCAGCTTTCAGTTTTGCCTCAGTACCGTGGTATATGAAGTTATAGCTGCGTACTCTTCTCCTTCTACACAGTCAAATGTATTTATTTATTATAGTTTTTTTGTTGTTGTTGCGTGTCATCTGTATCTTACAGGTCAGTAAACACATTTAACATGACTGTTAGGATACTGTATAAATAACATTACATTCAGCTTCTTCTGTAAATTTTGATATGATAGTGAAAGATTAAACAGTTTATTGATTTCTTTTGGATTGGCACCTTCCCTCGGACGTGGTGTACATCTTCTCTACCTTGTGTGGATGCAGCATGCTGTCAGTTTTATCCTTTTTAGTTCAGGAGCTTCTCCACAGCACAACATGAACATCTTCAATAGCATTTCCATAGATAGATTACATTTTAGAAATCCAAGTGAATGATTAGACATATAGCAGCCATGGTTTGGATTCAGTCTAAAAATGATCTTTCTTCTGCTTCCTCTCTAAAAACGTTAAAAAAAAACAACAAAAAAACACGGAAGTTACAAAAAAAAAAAAAAGCACTGAAGAGCAGCCCCTCCGTCCGGTTATGGTGTGTAGTGCATACTTCTCAGCCCCTAAAGATCTGAGCTGTTTATATTTGTGGGTAAGTCGTTCTAGTGCTGAAACCAAGTATGCAGATGTGGCAAGGAAATCATGCATCAGTGATAGCTGCCTGTGATCTCGACGTGCTGCTTCAGAATCCAGCTTCAGTCACAGGGGTGTAGTTGGTAGGGCAGCTTTTTGGTCAACTGCACAGAGGAGTAAATGGCTAACACAGTGAGCCACCTCATGACTAAGTGCATGTGGTTGACTGATGAAGAGAAAGCATCTCAGTTGGAATAAGTGCACAGACTGTTTTAGCCAATTAGTCATCACACTCTTCCCGATTTAGACGACAAACTGGCTTTCTGTTTTCCTCGGCCGGTTAAAATCTGCCGACGTTGACATCATTTCGGCACGAGTGAGCGAATGTTTCGGGATCAGTGCAGTAGCAGTAGTGCCTGTTTGCCATTTGCTTAAGTCTGTTGATGCAAAATTGGTCTTCTCTGACAGTTATCACCCTGAAGTTACGGATTAATTCGTGCACGTTTCCCAAAGGCGGTAATGTAGTTTACATGTATGTCGTCTAATAAAAGCTGTGAAAAGAAGACAAATTATTTTAGTATGGCAATAACTTGCAGTTGAGTATCATTTACTTTGGATATTCTAAGGATTTGAATTTGCACTAACCCACATTTAGTTAGGAAATGAAGTGCTGCTTGTGTGAGAGTGTGTGTGTGTGTGTGTGTGAGAGAGAGAGACACACACATAGACAGGCTTGCATTCTCAGGAGGAAAGTACCTGATGCTGAACAGACACTGTGAGGTCACTGCTGTTGCCATTTTCTTATAGAGCTGAGTAGCTTAGAGGATTTATGATTAGCCAGGGACAGTAATGTAGCAGTAGCCTGGCACTACTCTGCTTATGTCTTTCTGGAGTGTGAATACCAGTATATAGTCCAGGGATCAGACAAGTTATCCAGACTTAATGCCTCCTAGTGAAGTCCAGAAGCCAAGATGAGGCAATGAGTATGAAGCAAATCAATCAGAAACTCTCACACACAACACGATACAGTCCAATACACCTGTTTCTCTTTTCCGTAGACGCTCGCAAACATTTCGCTCAGTAAAAGCCGTTGAACGACTAATGAATGTAAAAAAGGATGGTTGTGTCCTCTGTGCCCTCACTGGGAATAAGATTTAAGGTTGTTCACATTCACTCAGAGTGGAAAGGAAAATAGCAGAAATGAAATATGAACCAACTTTGACATTTCCAGAATCCCTTGGGCCAAAAGGCTAGAAAGCCAACCAGCATTTCATCAATTTATATTCCACTTCCAGCAGAACTCAAAATACCAAAGATACTTTAGATAGGCTCTGCGTTCAGCCAATATCCCACATGACACTGTTCTAATATCCAGAAGGTATGTCGTAGCTACTTTAACTTAGACACCACGTCAGTATCCAGAACAAACACTCTCTGTTTTGTGTTTCTTTAGATCATTCTTCCTCTTCATTGCATGTTTGTGTCCTTTCAGGAATGGGAATTGGTGGTTCTTGGTAAATTGAAGTGGAACCTGGCTGCTGTCACGCCCAACGACTTCATTGAGCACATCGTGAAGAGGCTGCCTCTGCCTAAGGATAAGCTGGACCTGATCCGCAAGCATGTGCAGACTTTCATCGCCCTGTGCGCAACAGGTAATGGTGCTTCCAATGCCCAGAACCCTGCACGAATGTGACTAGTACTGGCTCGGTAGAATCCGTAGACTAATACCATGACCCTGAAACATTTTCACAATGCATCACTTCATACCGTTCCTATTTATTAAAGTTGATTTCTTTTGGTCAGCATTTTTATTCTCTGTTTCAACATGTCTTAGCTCTTTTCAGTATTCACTGCCATAAATCACAGTGAATGGAAGCACTGCCCTGTTTCGTCCCTTAGGTATTTCTCTCTTTAATTACAAGTTTTTCCAGATGTCACAAGACTTAATACAAGATTAAAAATTTGAATATCGATGTTTGAAACCAACAGACAAGTAGGCGAATGATATGCCGCTTGGCACATGCTTTGTATTTGTGTTTGTGTTTGATTTGTTGTGTAAGTGAGAAGGATAAAAGATTAACCGCCAAGTCAACTAGGTGGCAAGATCCTGCGTCAACATGTCAGCGAGTGTTGAAAAATATGCTCATCCGCTAATCTAGAACAAAAAAAAACACGGACTGAAATGGAATTTCTGGAACAGTAGCGATGATGATAGCATTCGTGTTATTTTGGCAGGCATGGCATTACGAAATGCCTTACCGTTACGCCTTCACGTGGAAATATTTAGATCAGAATCGTTGTGTCTGATGTCCTGGAAAGAGTGGTACGATCAAGTGATCGAGTGTGGAGGACGTATTGAAGGGAATATTGCCTCAAAGGACAGCTATCTGGTTCAGTCTGTTTCTGTATGCTGGCTACTCTGTGTAAGGACGACTAAAAGTCTTTGTTCTTGGCAAGATCAAACATGGAGAAGAGGCTGAGGGTGAGAAAAAAGTTAGTGGGAGAGCATTGTCCCAGCGGATCCGAACAGCAAAGCATGTCATGTTTTCATATCTCATCCTCACTTCTCACGCCTCCTAGCTGCTCCGGGGCATGACTGTTTTCCCATGTTCAGGAGTCTTTGTGAGGCTGGTTCTCCCAGCCGACTTTACGCTCCCACTGCCAAGAGAGGTAATGGGACGTACTCATATTTCCCCTGGGCTCCCACGTCCCTCCCTGGGGTTGCTCATCTCGCCAGGAGAATCCCCCCACACCTCTTCACTGTGAACACGGCACAGGAACGGGTGGAAGAGTGGTGGGAGGAACGGGACGAGATGACAGGTCTTTAAACATGGCATGTTTGATGTGGGCTCTCCTTTTACCGATTGTGCAATGGATATTGTAGGTATGTTGTGAAACTACTCTGACAGGAGGTATTGATGAAATCCATGGGAACTGGCTTAAATACCATTAAACACCCTATCACTGTCTCACTTTCTGTACCTGAGCCATTAAAGATACTGGGATGTCGATTTTCAATCCAGTCTGGTTTTGCTGGAATTATCTGATAGCCATGATTACTCCAGATGATTACTTCTTTTGTCTCTTTTGGCTATTCTTTTGGTAATTCTTGATTTCTATTCAGCTTATTTACACGCACAGTGTTGGTAGCACCTTTGCAAAAAACGATCAAGCCTCTTCCGTGAAACATGCTATAATTCTAGACTTGTTAGCGTACGTGCCAATCAGAGTGCTTTTGTTTCCAGTGTCAGCTTTCTTTCAATTTTTGTGCTTTCCCAAAAAAAAAAAAAAAAGTGCATTTGCTTGAAAAGGCTGATGACTAGATTGTGATATCTGGAATCTCCACACTCTTTTGACAATCTAGTATGATTCACATTCTTTGCATGTGAACAAATACAAGCATTGTATTAATTAAAACAGTTCAGGTTTGGAATTTGGTTAATATATTTTATTTTTGGGAAAGGATAATCTTCTATCAAACACCTCAAACTGCCCATTTCTACCCCATATACATTGCCTGAGGATGTGAACCATGAAGAAGACATGAATCCAATCTCCACTGATCACTCGTCTGCCGTTTGTTCGGAAAAACGAACGAGAGGTCGGTGCTGTTTGTTGACTGATTAGTCATGGCTTCCTATGAGTCGTCTTCCTTTGTATGCTTTGGATAATTTCCTGCATCCATACAGAAGGAAGAACTAAAAAACCGAGTATTCGCTTAAGCATTTCCTTTTCTCTGTGTCATACAAGTTGTCACATATTTAACAGTTTTCAGACGCTGATCAAAACCACAGTATCCTGTCTGAGTAGTATTATTAGTGCAAATTTCAAGGGATTCCAAGTGTCCCACCCATGCTTGAATAGTTTAACCATATAGGTGGTGATTTTCTCAACTGGTCTACACTCTCATGGGGATTAAACCATGAGGGTATCGAACATGGTTCCTTCTTCCCATAGGCTGTGTCTAATCTGAAAAAAAATAAATAAATAGTGTTTGGTGTAGTAAATAGTGCCTGGAGAGTGTGTGTGTGTGTGCGAGTAGGCAGAGGTCATCATGGTTAAAAAATGATTCTGCCAATTTTGTCATTCCTGTTTCTAGAGGCCCTGCTACCTCCCTCTCTGGCCTGTGTACAGTTGCTCAAGCATCTCAGCAATGGTGCAAGACTGAAGCAAGTTATTACAGGATTTCAACAGTTGAGGAGGAATCCTGTTTTCATTTTGTTTGAGTTACGGTGTCTTGGCTGCCGATAAAAGTGTAGACGTTGCCTGAGATGCAAACAACACAAGGATTTCCAGATTTGTCGTACTGTTTTGCTGTGGGACGTGGTAGCTTTGTGGTGAAAGGGTTGGATTACTGATTAGAAGGTTGTGAGTTTGAATCCCAGGACCACCAAGCTGCCACAGTTGGGCCCCTTAACCCTCAATTGCTCACTTGTATTAAACAAAAATGAGATAAGGGCATCTGCCAAATGTCATAAATGTATTGATTGGAGGTGAAGATGGCGAACAAGATGCAATAGATTTCAGGGCAGGATTGAGGACGTTTTGAATATTTCAGTGCAGCCATTTGCAATTAGCAAACCCAGTGATTTAACATTTAACAGATGGTGGTAGTGTTATTGAAACATTTGCGTTTAAGTGCCACCAGTGAATCTTAACAGAAACAGACATACAGTAGCAGCTTTAGCACCTACCACATTTTACAAACCCACAAGAGCCCAAGAATTTACTGTCTGTAAGCTCCCTCACCTACACACATAAGTGGCTTATTCCATTTGACTGTGGGCTGTGGTGGGTATGGAACGATGATGCCAAATCCAAAAAAGTTGTTTACATTTGACCTTTATCAATCAGGGGAGCCTGGCTGCTCACAATGGGACTTTCTGTAAACGGAGCAGCTAATAAGGTATGCAGTCGAATGTAATCCTGGCAGATGATTTATTACCTTCAAAGAAAAAAAAAATTCCTCTCTGGCTGTTTCTCAACTTTCCGGGTGTTTAATTAATGTAAAGTTAAATGCATATGCAGTGCAATGCACCCACCCAAGAGTTGGCTATGCTGGTATGATATTGGATACAGTGTGTGGGCAGGGCAAGAAAATGGCTCATTGAAGGAGGTAAGAGGCTGGCAGAAAGACCCAACCACCTCTTACAAAGAGCCTTCCATAGCAAGCATCACTGCTACATCGACTGTTTTCCTCCAAAAACGCATATCAATTAAGGTGTGTAAAATAGTCATTCTTTGTCCGCCTGACCTTCAGAAGCACATCCATCTTTGTTCCTCAATAAGCCATCTTGTTGCAAGGGCTAAGAATCTGATTGCCACATCACATGTGCACACAAACTACAAACACCCCTATATAGCTGTCTGTTTTCCTGTCGCTGTCCTGTTGCAAAAGCACAGGAAACGCTGGTTTTGCAAACGCAACCCAAAGAAAGTGATGTAATGTAATCCATATTTCCTTAGCTCTTTTTTTCTCTCTTGGCTGGAGCTGAAAATCCCTCACTGCCCCAGAAAGACAAGTGCATTTATTTGTCAATACACCAGATCCAAAAAGATCAGTGTCTGGTTCTGAATGTTAAAAAGGCAATAAAAGGATAGTTCATCAGCCATCAAAGGCCCCACCTCATTGAATTTTCTCAAAAAGAGTGAAAAAAAAAAATCACCATCAGTGCCATATTGAGGTTTGCTTTGAATACGGTAACATGGTAATGCGATGGCTGCTGGAGTCCACTCCATGAGCCCAGAGGTGGCCCAGCATCAGAGGAATGGCAGCAGGAGGGGGGGGTAGATCTTTTCTCCTGCCAAAACCTCATGAGGGTCTGGAAACAGACTAAAGAATGACGTTCAGCGGAATGCACCAGTCCACCCCCCTCAATTCCCCAGTCAATTCTGGTGGCTCAAATCTGTCACTCCCTCCCCTTCCACCCAACTACTTCTTCTCACCATCCAACCTTTGTGCAAGCTGTCATTTTGAATTGGAGTCCACAGAGGGGGCTGGATTTTTGGTCTCTCAGTTGAACGAGATGAGGTGTTAACTCCGCACTCAATTGCTCGCTGAACTTTGCTCGTTTAATAAGCTTGAAGGTAGAAATCTTGATAGAAAACAAAGAAAGCCCCCCAAAACCCTGACTAAACTCCTTTGCTGTGTTGTAGCAACAAATGTTAAGCATGTGTGACATGGGGTCTGGTAAAACTTGAGGTCTGAGAAAAAAACTGAAAAAGAAGAGCAGAGAAAAAGAGGATAGACTTCACATAAATCAGCTGAGACTCTTTTATCATTTCATCCTATCCTGTTTCTTCTCTCTTGTCATTTCATTTAGTATCTACTTTTGGGTTGCACCCCCTTTCCAAGTGGTCTTATTTGCATTATGAATGACAGCGAGAGAGCTAACAAGGTAATCGGTCTTTGTTGCACATGCCTGTAACCACATGTGGAAGAAGGACCTACAGCTGAGAGCATTTGCAGAGCAACGTTGGCTCTTTATTCCTTCCTTTCCAAGGGCTGAGGGGCTTTTTTTTAAGGGAGCCTACGGAGCTGGATTGGGGGGGATGGGAAGACTGGAGTTGATGGTGGAGAGGAGGGTGCTTTTCAAGTTTCTTTTCAAGTCAAACGAACCTTCATCCTGTGTTGAAGTTACATTGGTGTGCATGAGTTGACTCGGTAGTCGGAACACATTCGGTACAATATAATTTTCTACCTCTGTGTGAGATAAAGAGTGAGTGGAAAAAACATCGCCTCCATATTCGTCTACTGTAAGCAACAACAACAGCTTACTGTGATCAATGATATACAGTGGAACCTCGGCATATGAATTTAATTGGTTCTGGAGGCAAGTTTTTAAGGTGAATATTTGTACTGTGAAGCGAATTTCCCCCTAAGAAATAATGTAAATGCAGATAATCTGTTCCAGCCACAAAAAAATATTAGCAATGTGACCAATACAAAGCGTATATAAAATGTATGGCTGCTTACAAAGAACTGAGCCAAGTCAATCATTCCATATCAAGGGTCCTCACAGGAAGTCGTGCCACCAAGCTTGGGCTAAAAACAGAACAGAGCACCCACGCCACCAATCTGCAAAATCAACAAAAAAAACGCCCCAAAAATCACCTAGCTTTTGAACGCATGCTGAAGGCAACGTTGGTATCGTGGGTTGACTCTTTCCAAACAGCTTTCACTGACTGAAAAAAAAATTTGTAAACTCGCTTCAGTTGCCTTTGCTTAGCTTTCCACTGACAAACAGGTTTTGAACGGCTCCCGGACGTAGGCGCACCTTAGCCAGGGTTCGGTTCGTATGCTGATGCAAATTTCTTGCAAAATTTTAATTCTAAAGGTGAAAATTTGTAAAGGAGGGCAGTCCTATCCCAAGGTCCCACTGTACATATTGACTCTTCCTGACTTTCCAGTAGGAATTCCAAGTTAAGAGCACACTTTCTTTGTTTCTTCCAAGTCCAAGGTTGGAATTTCCATTTCCTTAGAATTCACCATTAGCAAACTGAAATCGTCTTCATTGGTTAATGTTACAGATTCATCCTATCCTCTCTAATGCCTCGAAATACCAGGTTCTTGTTCATGACCTGAAAGCTGTTAGTTCAATACATCATAACGCTCATGTTTTTTTCTTCTTACAGATTTCAACTTTGTCATGTATCCTCCATCCATGATTGCCACGGGCAGCGTGGGAGCAGCAATCTGCGGACTACAGCTCAACAACACGAACCACGCACTGTGGGGGGATAACCTTACAGAACTGCTTGCTAAGATCACGAACACAGAAGTCGTGAGTATTGCAACTTTTATTTAAATGTGTAGAGATAGAGCTATAATCTGTAAGGTCAAATGATTTGGGTTATCTAACGGGATGTGTAGCAAATTTATAACACACTTTAAACAGGACGTTAAGTAGTAGTTCTGATAAAAGAATTTTATTATTATTATTATTATTATTATTAAAAGTATCAGTCGTCACTGCTCCAATCTGAACATGTCAACGAGAAGCACTACACTTCTAATCTACGATCACCCTGAGCTACATATTTGTGTCATGTGAAAATTAAGCCGTTGGCAAAACATCAAGCATTTTTCCCCTTCATTTTTTCACAGCTGTCCCCTGATCCCTTCTCTGCCTCTGGCACTCTCTTATTTGCTCAGAAAGGTCACATGCCAAATGTGTGGGAAGTTCTGTAAATATGGTCGAACATACATATGAATAGCATCTAGGTTGTGCAGCAAATGTTTCAGTTAGTTTTGTGTTTGCGATGCTTCGATGCAGGCTGAATATTGCCTGCTGCACGGAGAGACGGGTCTGCAATTGCAGGCGGAGAGCTATGTGGCCCCGTGGCAGGGTGTACAGTCCAAACACAACCCATGCTTCAGCTGCAGCAGCAGGGAGGGGGTGCAGGGGTGGACTGGCTTTTGTCAGGGTGGTAGCCTGCTTCAAACCAGGCAGGGAGGCTTTTGAAGGGGGCACATTTGGAAAGGGTGATGGCAATGCCCATAACAGTGGTGTTATTTAAAACCAGGAACTCTACGATGAGAAGGTCCCTCTTTTGTTTGCTAGCACCATGCTTGAAAAACATCAATGTGGTACTGTGGTGTACGTGTGTGTGTATGTGTGGGGGGTGAGTTTTTAACTGTGGCTCTGAGTGAGGAGATTGCGCTTTCCTCCTTAATGGGCTTGCTTCCAACTTTAATTCAATCTGACATTCAGACACTGAATTACTGGAAGTGAAATGGGATTGACCCCAACTGAGAGACTCTGAGGAAAGACTCCAGAGAGCTGGGGTGCAGTGGTGGGGCTTTATGCAAATGACTAATAAACCCTCAAATTTACATTGCCCTATAAAGGACAGCTTAGTGATATCTTTTTTCGGGGCAGAGAAGTAGCATGGGGTGCTGAGACGTAGCAAGAGGAAGGAGTTGATATGGAATGTAAGATCACCACACAGATGGATGCCTCTCTCAAGTCTGATCTGAAGAGGTCAGCCTCCCTCCACAGAGTTGACCACCAGTGGGTAAACGCCTGCTGTGCCGGTGTGTCAAGACGCACACCAAAGCGGAGGAAAAACAGTCCATCTGAGCAGTGAACGTTCTCAGTGTATGAGGAGTGTGAGGTCTCTGCCAGCAGAAGTGACCTGCCCAGTCCATGATCAACTCTTCACATTCCCAGATGCCAGTAAGCCTTTGAAAAACATGCAAGCAGGGCAGAAATCAGTCTGGATCTGATGGTGTTTTGAGGACCGCAGATATGTTTGTTTGTTGCTGTTTTTTTTCTGTGAGGAGCCACTGTCTTTCCTTCCATAGCGAAGACCCCTGATCCATCTTGACCGACGCTGGGGACAAGTTCCCCCATGGGATGGCTGCCAATCCAGAAGCATGCATAAACCTATTAGACCTTAGCATTTTAGGACCTGGTGGTTTTCTCAGGGATGAGTAGGCCTGCAGAGTGATGCTCAATCAGGGAAATCTGTTGAGTATTCAGACTGTGAATGCTCACTAGCTACATGATGCTGCCAGCCATCCAGTCAGTCGTCTTGCTGATACTTGTGGTGTCCAATGCCTGTGGTTTTCATCCAGACATGTGACACGGCCAACTAGCCCCATCTAGTCGCTACTGTAGTGTTGTACTGTGTGTGTGCAGCCTGAAGCGCATCTGGTACGGTGTGCACACCAGCGGGCTCCATGCGGCAGGCCAAACCAGGGTTTGGCATCAGCGACTCGTGCAAACTGTATGGCCTCTCAGAAAGAAGTTAAACCTTTGAATATTCCAGCTGGCATTTAGTGTTTACAGTAAATGTTGTTATTGTAGCTAATGTATGCTGTAAATGATGCTTTTTTGGCTTGTTGCATACCTCCAGAGACTCACTGGGTGTTTTCATCTATCGGGTAATGTTGATTCCACTGGAATTGAATTAGAGTTTGCATTCAGATATGAATTAGTAGTTTTTCCTGTATGGTCTGGGTCAGGGGCATGGCCCCCCACACTGAACTCCTTTACCTGTTTTGATGCCTGGCTTCATTGAAAGAATTTTGGACAAGAAGGGGTCACTGGTGAACATTTCTAGGGGTACATTCATTTGCATTTCTCCTCTCACACACTGAGAGAATTTTTTGCAGTCATTCAAAATACAGAACTGTAAATATATATATAAAAAAAAAAGTAGGTGAAATGTCAGTCAAATCAAAGTTCGGCAAGTTCAAGAATGCACATCTGCTTGAAGTCATAACAGCAAACGATGCTAATGTGAGTAAAAGTTTTTCGAGGGAGGGGATAACTGCTCATTTTTAGGATATTTTTGGGACGTACAATCATGTGGTAGGACCCTTGGCCTGTTGCACCAAATGTCTGGGACAACATATTAATCCCTTTCATTTCTCAATCCTCTGTTGGCCGTGTTTTGAACCCAGCAATCTTTTTAATATTCCAGAAAAAAAACAGGCATCTGTCCTTCTCTAATGCTTCCTTTAATGCTGCTTATCCGTAGTGTCACTCGTTTTTTGTTGTTTCTGTTACTCTTCCTGACTCTGTCATCGTCACATGGTACATAATGAGTGACATCAGCATGGCAGCTGATGGTAGAGATGTTTTGCTTCTTAGCTTGTCCAGACTTGCATCTCTTTAGACAAGAACACTACAGAAAAAGAGCATTTTCAAAGCCATGTGTGTCCACGTCATCCATTTAAGTAGCAATTGGGACAAAGTCAATTAACCGAATTAACAAGTTATCTAGATTGGCCTTGGATTTCAACCCAAAACAGTACTTGACACCATAGGTTTTGTAGCTAGTACTCCATGTTGTCTGTTAGCATTCGTTAGCTAGCGTCTTCTTTTTCTACATGCTGTTTCAGTGGGTGCTTTTATGTATGTAAATATAACCGACAATTACGCTGCTTTTTAAATATACCCACTGGAGCCCATTAGCTGTAGTTTGTATATATTTTACGTTACTTTAACTACTACCCAACAGGCTGTGGTTTACAAGTTCAAAAATATATATATCTGCCTCACTCGCAGTGTTCCCAGGATATGTACCAGACCCACCGCCACCCAGGATAAAGCGGTTCTGGAAGATTTATGAATGAATGAACGAATGAATGTTTGAATAATATTTGAATTTAACTCTGGGCTAAAGCAGTGTCTGCTGTTCACTACTTGGTCCAGATAAACACTTGCTTTCTTTCTTGAGCTGGTAAAAAACGTGTCAAATGTCAGTAGCAGAAAATTCCAGAAGCAAAAAGAGAGAGAGAGAGAATTCTTTTATACAACAAAAAGTGAATTCTTCTGTATTGTCCATCTCTTTAGAATAATTATTTTTGGTTTGTGATACTTTTTTATTCAGGAGTATTTATTCTTTCTGCAATATGAACCAAATTAAATAAATGACAAACAAACAAACCCTAAAACCCACCACAATGCACAAGCATTCAAGCAAGGTGGATCAAGAGATCCCCCTCAACACCTAAGACGAAACCTTCTTCTTTTTAGAACGAGTCCCAATCCTACCAGTAGTCACAGACTGAAGTCATTAAAGTTGCTTGAATTTAGCCTGTGGGGCTTGGCTCAGGCTTGCCTATGCCTCTATAAAGAGCAGCGGCACAGAGGGGAATTTCTTTTAAGAAGTCGGGCCTAGCATTTTGCGGTAAGATACAGGCAGTTCCTTTGCATGTTTTATGCTTTAGTTAATTTTCTCAGTGGAATTTATTTCTTATGACTAATAGCAGTAGGTCACAGTGGGAAGCCAGAGAGGCCTCTTTAGCAGGATGGCGGTCGCTTTCCTCCAGTGATGCAGACACTTCCATGCGCCACCAGGCAGTTCTCTTACCAGAGAAAAAAAAAAACCTTCAGACACATACTTTGTCATCATGAAGCTACAGCGAATGATCAGTCTTGATCTACTTTCATATTATTCATCGGCTCTGGTGCTTGGACCGGCTTGAGCTAGTAAAAAACGTGTACACAAATATACAGTATATACGCTCTTACCTTGTCAGAGAGCCGTAGCTAACACTGTTTCACACTTCAAGCCCATCAGTTTTTAATTAACAGTCACTGTCAAAAGAATGCAGTTTCTTCACAATCAACACATTCTCCACAGGCCCTGCCTCTTGGGTTTCTCACAGAAGAACTCCCACAGATGCCTGGTGTGCCTCAGACCCACAGGAAAGCAAAACAGAGAGCTGTGAACAGTGCAACTCTCTTTGGCTCCACTAGAGGGTGCTGTTTTTCATCTTTGGTTTCAAAGAAAAGAAAAAGTATGCATTCAGCATTTACAGTTTGAATGCTGTTTTGTGTTCTTACCACCACTCAGTTTTATGTCTTTTATGTATTGTGTAAAGGCAAAATTTGCATGTTTCTGGTGATTCTGGAGGAATTAAGCAAACAGGAAACCCGTGTGAGCTGTTTGCATCTCGTCTGAACATATCTCACACGCATTTATCATCCCTGAAGACATGGAGCCATATTCATGCCTTGTGAATGTGTTGTTGTGCCTTTGCTCTTTGAAGCTGCAAGGTGGGCTCGGTGGGACCCCCTCGGGCTGCTTACTCTCTTGTTAAAGAAAGAAAAGAAGAAAAGATGCAGTGTCTTTCCACAGGACATGGATGCAATTAACATAGCTTTTGTACAGCCTTTGTTTTCACTGTTGTTGTGGCAACCGGTGCTGTGGGTATGTCAGTGAGTGTGTGGGTGTGTGTGGGTGGGTGAGTGGGTACACGTGTATGGTTCTCCACCTGGCGCAATGACAGGGTTAGGGTTAAACCTGTACTGCTTTTATAAATCCTTTCATCCTATGTTACAAACAAGTGGCCCTTATTTTTTATGCTTATGGGTGAAGACAAAATAAATGTATTGACTGCTTGTAAGCATCTATTTCATTCCGCTACCCTTTCACTTCTTCTTATCTTTTATCTCTTAGTATTTTCTCTACAGTTTTTAAAAGAAAAATCCAAGGAATGCGTAAACCAGTAGTCTTGAGGCTGTTGTCAGAGGATATAGTGAAGTAAAATGAACGTGCACTAACCTGTAGTTTGTTCATTCTTTAAAAAAAAAGAAGTGCTGAAATAAACCGGAGTGTATTAACCCCATAATCTGTCTGTTGCTGTGGTTGCAGGACCTGTTGAAGGCATGTCAGGAGCAGATTGAGCGTGTGCTGATGAGCAGCCTAAGGGAGGGACGCCGGCAGCAGCACAAGCAGCAGCAGCAGGACCAGAACAACCCACGCAACAAAGCCTTGGATGACCAGGACCAGTCCAGCACCCCGACCGACGTAAGAGACATCAACTTGTGAGCTCGCAGGAATGGTGCCTGGATCGAAAGGAAAAAAAAAACAACAAAAAACAAAAATGACAAAAAAAAACAGCCCATCAAAAAGTGCTTGCTAGTCTTTGTAGGTTTTTATTCTATTTTCAAAAGGAAGAAAAAGAAATACACTTCATAAGAAATCAAAGATATTTTAGATACAAAATAGGTATTTTTGAAATGAATTGATACTGATGCAAAAATTTCTATGGTGCCTCAGATTAATAGAAGGGAAGCCAATAGTGTTTTGCAAACTATTTTTCCATTGTATAAACAAAAAAAAAAATTATATATATATATATATATTCAGTTATATTCAGTTTTTTTTTCTCAGTAGAAAAAAGCTCAAGAGGCTTTTAAGAAATAGTCAACTTTATAAGACTGGCTTGTAAAGGTACACAAATGGGGCTTTGTTTTTTTCCTGTTTTGTTGTGTTTCAGTTCGTGTTCACGTTCATTTCAAACGTCTGAGCATGAACGCACACAGGGGTGTCATGATGCTGGTTAGTGGAGTCCCCGTTTGGCCATGTGGTAAAGATGTCAAAGGCTCAAGAATGTTAGGAGGAACAGGTTTGGTAAAAAAAAAGCCTTAGAGTAAGAATGTGAGTGATTTTTCTGTTTCGACAAAAAGGTCCTCTGGGTAAAATTTGGTTAAAGACGTTTCAATCGATTTGCTGCCTCGTTACATTGTGGCATCAATTCTAAAATGATTTTAAAAAAATTGCTTGCATCAACCAAATTGCAATTGAACACTTGAAATTTCACAATGCAAATTTCAGAATAGTTTGCCCAGTCAAGGGTCATGTCATGAGAACAGCCTATCATTTGTATTATTATTATTATTATTATTATTATTATTATTATTATTATTATTCAATCAGCAACTTATTGTCTCTCGATTCTCAAAGCATAGAGACGTCAATAAGCTTTTGTCAGGCTGCTTGTGTGTGTATGCATATGTGTTTCTGTATGTGGGTACATGTATGTATGTGCATGTATGTGTATTCGAGAGGGAGGAGTCAGTGAGACGTGTGTGTGTGCTTTGTCGTTGGCGAACTATCAGCAAGAGTGTGACCGCACAGTCAGAGGACTAGACAGGGGACAGAGAATAAGTCTAGAGTGCTTTTGTTTGCTTTGATGGGTCACGGGCTACCTGTATCACTGCCTTCTATTCATGCGCTTTTATTTTCTGGCCTGGGACAAGAGGTTGAACCCAGTCCAGTGCACGGGATTGTGAGGAGACTAGGCAGAGAGAACAGAGGGGAGGAGACAGAAGACTACCTTCTTTAAGATGCTCTTATGGCTAAAGGCCTTTTTTTTTTTTCTACATAGAAGGCTGTGATGGAGAAGGTCATTATGACCTCCTTCTGGAGTTATACATGTTTATTTGGCTCACGGCCGTTATGAGTTGAAGGAGCCCAGGGCTACTTGAGTGCTGATTAAAGAGGTGCTAGAAGAGAATTTCACGCATGGAGTCTACATGCAGTCGATGAAAGTGCAGGATGGCATGAGATTCGTGCGCAGATGAGGAGCATGATGGTCATTAAGCTGTGTGGGGTTAAAGAGAGACGTATGCTGCTGCTGAGATGGACATACATTGGCATACAGGAGAGGAGGCCAAAGGAGTGGATTAGATGTGGTTCTAGAGATCACGTGATAATTTAAGTTCTTTTATATATTTGCTTGTTTGACTGTTAAGTTTGTGTATTTCCTTTTTGTTTAAAAAAAATTGTTTTGTTTTTGTTTTGTTTTTTTGGATTACAGACCAGTATCTAAACCAGTTTGATTGACACTGCCAGCTAATTCGTGGGGAAGGTAATACACAGGGAAGCTTAAATAAGATTAGGGGATAATTTGTTGATCTGTGCATCTGTAGTTCCTCAGTTTCAACAACGAAGCACTTTGAGCACATACTCCCCTTACGTCAGGAAAGGAGAGAAAAAAATGGGCCATTATTTACATGTGTATCCCTTCAAAATAAAAAAAGGGAGCTGATTAGATATACATCGTTACACCAAAACCGACATTCCACCAGAAATGACAATATTAACACTTCCAAATGTTTGGATTGAGGAAAATGTATGCCCCCCAAGGCCTCTCTCTTCTTTACTTGAAATTTTGTTTGCTGTTGATTGAAATGTTAATTGGTTTTTATACAGCTGTAAATGGTAAAAAAAAAAAAAAAAATTAATAAAACCTTGTACCATCAGTAAGTAGCCCGCACCAGGGCGTTCGTTTAATTTATACAAAGTGAACTGGTGAAGCTGCTCTGTCAGAGAAAAAAAAATGCCTTGTTTCATATGGTGCCTTAATTCCTTATTTTAGGGCGTGTTGTCCTGTGCCACTGTGCCTTGTTCAGATTGCTGAAGTAGCCTTGAGTGTCCACTATCTTGTCATCTCCTACAAAAAAGTGCTGCTTCCAAAAGTTGGACTGCCATGAGATTTAGAGTCACAATTCTCTGACTACGATTAAGGCAGTGTGTGTTAACAGCACAACACGAACACTTGTGCACAAGTTGCTTAGCTTGCGTTAAGAAGAGGGGGTGGTTAGGGGCAGTTTAGCTTTGTTTTGATGAGCATAGTCTATGTTTTTTCTGTGGGTGAAGGAGAGTCTACTTCATTGTAAGAATTTTTGTTCATGGATAGCATTTTTTTCCTAGAGGCAATTGGGTTCCATAATTCAGGTTCCTCCCACTCTTTCACTTAAACAGCCCATTATCAAGCAATTATATTATATTATGTCATGTTTTATCACTCACCCCAGCGCTCTGAAAGTTAGTAAAAGTAGTACTGTTTTTTAGAATTTAAAAATGGGTGGGCTTGAGCTTGGATATGGACCGAAATTTGCTTCTTACGGTTTGATACTGTATTCCAAAGTGAAGAGGGGGGTAGAAGTGGTTGTGTAGACATCAATCAAGTGTCAATATTTTTTATTGAGTTATTGTTTTGTTTTGTTTTTTTCTCCGCTGCTAAAAAGCTATGATTTTTGTTTCATCTTATACACAAAAATAACATAGTTGTGATGTCACAGTGTGCTGCTATTTTATAAACAATTGTATTATAATTATTTTACTGCTTACAGAATGCAGAAGTAGATGGTAAACAGAAGATCAAGAAATGTAATGAGTATTCGACTGGAAATGCTCTTTTGCTCTTTTTTTAATCTTTGTTTTCCTGCTCTGTTACCTTTTCCTCTCACAGTCTTTAAGTATGGTATGTCTATACCTCAGGTTTACTGGACAAAAGAAAACAAGTCTCTCAGTACCTCAAAAGTCATCACAGTTTTCTGGGAGCCGATGAAAGACCGCTTACAGTGGAGATTCTGATGGGGGGACTTTTTAATAGTCTTCATTTAATGAAGCATGAACAGCATAAGGCTCCCACATGGACTTCAGCCAACTATAGTGGATGGAGGGGGGGGAACAAAAGTCACCAATCTTTGAATTATGGGTCTAAGAGCTGCGATAAACAGATAGCGATACCATTGTACATAAATCTTTGTATAAATTTGGAATCTTATCTTATATCTCCAAACACCTTAACACACATGAAAGTCCTAGACAAGGTGGCAAAATGTTGACGGGCTTTCACGTGTTACTGAGTTGCACTTTGCCTTGGCCTTAATAATGCATATTTTCAGGTGTGCAGAAAGTATTTTCATCAACTGGTGTAGGATGAACTTTGACACGCCACCGATAGGACAGCCCTCACCACCATCTAACTGTCTGTCTTACAAATTAACCATTTGAATGTCAACATTTACATAAATTCTGTCGCCTCCCTCCACTATGACCTTGTCATGTACCTCAATAATGTCTGTTGCACAACCTCTCTCCAATAAATATCTGCTTCAATGTGTGTGGTGCCATATTTGTCCAATTTTTTAAAAGATTTCAAAACACTTTCTTTCTTTCTTTCTTTTTTTTTTTTTTTTACAAATCCCCCTGTGAATTAGGACCTGGACCTCTAAGATTTTGCACCAACAGGGGCTACTAGGTTTAATGTTAAAATAAATAGGTAGTAGGCTTTCAATAAATCAATCCCCATAGAAAGAAAAACATCCTATTTAGCAAAAATCAATACTTGAAATGTTTGTTTAAACACAGGCACTACTTGCTTCCTGCCTGCCTGTGACATTTCTGGTCACGTTCTCCTCATTGTTGGAAAAAAATCACATTTAAAACTAGCAAAGAATCTTAAAGAACAAGAGTTAAAAGAAAAGTTTATTTTCTCCCCTGCAGAGAGAGCACAATTTGAGCAATTGTTCAGCAGTCAGTTATCATCTCAGCTATAGCACAGAATTGAGCGTCTGACCAAAAAAGCTGTAGCTCTTTTACAGTGAGGTATAAAACAACAAAGTCTTATAGGTTAAAAAATGATGAAAGTCCTAATGGTATAGAAAATGCATATACAAGTTTGCAAAATAACACCCGTTAGCATGGGTTTCCACAAGGTTCTCCGGTTCCTGCCTCACAAAAACGTGAAAGTTGTGGATTTAACTGGCATAATTGCCCCAGGATGTGAATACCTGTGCAACATACCCTTTATATTCCCACCTTCCTGGGAGAGACTCTGGATCTACCTCAACACTGACAAGGATAAAGTGATTATTTTAGATAATGAATGAAAGAATGAAACAAATGAAACCTTTAAGACACAGAGTAGAATATCTGTAATAATAAATTAACTATATTAATGAAACTATTTCCTAGCTCTAAACAAATTGGCATGAATAATTGTTAGGGTGTTTATTTAAAAAACATATTTATGCTAACATATTTAATAATAATAATAATAATAATAATAATAATAATTAAATTCAATTTCAATTCAATTTATTTGTATAGCGCCTTTTACAATGGACATTGTCTCAAAGCAGCTTTACAAAAAAAGATAAACAGAGAAAGGAGAGGGGAAAAATATAATAAAATAAATAAATAACTAGAAATAAAAATAAATGATTAAATTAAATTAATAAACTATTTCATCCTTATTTTATTTTATCCCTAATAATAATAATAATAATAATAATAATAATAATAATAATACTTTTTAAAATGGCGTTATTTACTCCCAAGCAAAACAGTTTGCTTCTATCCAGATAAACCGAAGACCATTTAACGTTAGTTAGCGGCCCTGGTTGGAAAATGTGATTATATAGTAAAGCTTTTATTTCTTATTTTTGATAAAGTAAACAAATAAAATATGATTAAATGTACATCGAAGAAACTCCATGTATGTTTTGAGATTCGACTGCCCCCTCAGGCGTTCGCGCCAAAAAACAACAACAACAGAAAAAAAAGCTACACGCGCTCGACCAAGCGCCAATCAAACGCTAGAACGAGGCCCTTCGTCACGGCTGAGCGGCACGTGCGGATCAGCCGCAGCCAATCAAGAAACCCGAGGCGTAATCCGTCGTCAGGGGATCACCGGCACGCGCGCACCAATTGCAGCCAATCAAAATTCAAGACTGACATGGTGTCACCGGCTCGCTCACACCCGGCAGCCAATCAGATTCCAGAGCGAAACATGTCGTCACGGCTTGAACATAAACAGCAAAGCAACCTAGAAGGTCGGAGCCGCTGCAATTTAGTGGATTTATTCAACAGTTTTTTTTCCTTTCTTACCTCAGAAACTCGATCTCTGCTAAGTGATCTCTTTATTTAATAGGCTAATGCTCTCATTTGGTTTAACAATACTCCGCCAGTAAGTCGAAAATATATGATATATATATATATATATATATATTAAATCATTATCATTGATATTTTTTGTTTAACGCTTCTTGCTAAAACCGGATAAAATCAACAACATGATGTGAATTTGCATGCAGGCATTTAAGTGGCTAACACAGTGTCCAGTTTCTTCCCAATAGCTGCTTAGCATTTATTTAAAGGTCAGTTCAGGCAGCAGTGAGAGTTCAGTGACATTTAAAGCTTTAAGGTTGGTAGGGGATCGCTGAATGGAAAACAAAATGTTCTTTTCTCTCATTTGTGGTTTGGAAAATTATAATTAGTGACTAATCTGGCTTTAATCTTATTCTAAGCCTGTTCAAAGACAACACATTTGCATCTTTATTACTGGGGAAAATGCCCTCAGAGGGCTTTCAGTATATATCTATGTCTACATCTAGGTCTTTCAGCCATTTTGAGTATAAATTACTTTGGATAAAATTGGATAACAAAATAAATATTGTGTGGCATTTCGATGCACGTTTGCACCATTTCCTTTGTGGTATGGTGAAATGTTTAGGGTGGGAATATGATTAAAAAGAAAGCAATATGTCCCAACTCACAAAACTCCGTTTTGTTTCCAGACAGGAAAGAAATTCAAAGTTTGTCCTTTATGATAAAAACATAATTATCCTTTTATTTTTGTCGAAACCAGTGGTGAAACACAGTACAACAAGGACGGACTGCTTCAAGGTAACTCTAATGGCGACATCTTTCCCCGTTCACACTGGTGCTTTACATGTCATTTTACTTACTACTTTGTTTAGTTTTTTACATTTGCATTTAACAGACAATCCTTTTCCATTTTTTTTCTTGCACTATGGCAGCATTTTGTACTATATTTGCAATATATTTCTCTTTATATTTTTTTTTATTGATTTCCCTTCTTCAGGTCAGGGAATAGACTCTCCTCTGTCCGAAACTGGTGTGCAGCAAGCCGAAGCTGCCGGCGAGTACCTTCAAGATGTACACTTTACTAACGTTTTTGCCAGTGATATGAAACGTGCCAAGCAGGTGAGCTGTCATTGCAGGGCAGGTTCACAACAGGTAGGGGGTGCCTTTTAGCTAGTTATGAAGACATTGTTGCTGCCGGTCAAGACAGACCGGGCTGCTAAGATCTAGTGTAAAACTCGTGTGTTAATATGGTGAACCATTTCCGTTGTTAAATGTGGTGCAGGATGGCTGAGAATTCGTGCATAATGTTATCCCTACACAGTTCACCTGAATGGTAGGTGTACGTAATGAATTGTAAATTGAGTATAAACAACACTTTTACATTGAAACTTATACATTTTTATCAACCAAAATGTTTCTGGTTTGTACTGAAATTTGTTTTGTCCATGCCACCCCTTCCATTATCTGCTATCATTGTGCCCTTGACCAGGGAACATCACCAGAATTTATTCCAAGGATTGCTGCAACAAATAACCCTTTATCACTCTCCTTCAACTTTCCCCCTCAGATTTCCCAAGTCAGAAATCGTCTTTCTAAATAAAAATAGAGTGAATAAATATACAAATTTCTAGTTGATCCACATAAACCGCCCCATGTGTAGGTTTAGAGGCCATGTAAAAAGATTTGTTCTTTGTATCTTCTACATTCCAGACTGCTGAAATTATCGTGAGGAAAAATAAGACATGCAGCCATCTAGACACTGTGACAGTTCCAGCTCTTAAAGAGAGGGTAAGTGTGAAAGTGTTTTGCGTCTTGGGAACTTAGGGGGAAAAAAACTGTATTCATTTATTTATCACATGGGAGGTGAATGAACACTGGAGAGCTTGGTGTTATCTCTCTGTCTAACACACTTGATTGCTATAACCCAGGATGTGACCTGAGTAATCCATTTTAGGTCTTTAATGGGACAGTTTGGTTTTCCCAGAATATAGCACGTACAAATGTGTAAACAACCCACATTACATATAGAACAAACCTAAAATAACAACAATAACAGCAGCAACTAACAGCAAAAACAATAACAACAGCACTAGCGCCTATTACATCCATAACAATATTAATAAAAACAGTAATTACAATAGCACATACAACAGTAAGATAACAACAGGAACATAAAAGATAGTGTAATAGTTAATTAATGGTTTTTACAACCTTAATAACAGGAATGGCAACTGTAATAACAATATGAGTAATGACTACAGTAACAATATATGGTAAAAGTTCTGATCTGTAGTGTCTTTCAGAGCTTTGGTGTTGCTGAAGGAGGCCTGGTGGAGGACATGAAGAACATGGCTAAGGCAGCAGGTCAGCCAATCCCAGAGTACACACCTCCAGATGGAGAGACAATGGACCAGGTGTGTGTGTGTGTGTATGAGAATCTCTTGTTACATTAGACATATACTTTTCAAAGTATAAAAATGATACGTAATGTAGCTTTGGTTAAATAAATGAAATATCTTATCACAGTCCTTGTAGTGAAGGTTCTACTCACTAATCTCGGTTTATCAGTTTATATAAATAAGAACAGTCTTTGACATGAAATTTTGTTTATCGTGCCAGTACTAGCACTAAAATGTTTTCATAAATGCCATTACTTGAAATATGTCTTAAGAAAACACTATATTTTATGTGACCATATGTTAAATTAAAATATGCTGGACTGTTTCCAGGTCAGTTATTTGCTCTGGATGTGAGACCACAAAGATTTCAAATCTGATCGGTCAGAAGGTCATTTTCTGTAACGGACAATAGTCACAGGTTAGGTAACATTACAGTGTATTACTGTATAACTGCTCTTACACAGGTACTTTCTACAGCGGATCTAAATGGATTTAAAAAAAAACCAGTTGATTAGATATAGGTTATTACATTGTGTTTTTCTTATTAACATCAGGAGAGAGAAAAAGAGAGGCTGGTGTGGAAAACAACTGTTTAGAGCTGCTTTATCAGGTGATAAGTGATAACAGGAATCTGTCACTCAGACAATGCATAGCATTTAATTCCACTAATATGTGAGAAAACAAATCCAAACATTCCACAACATTAGATGGAAGTATAAACAGATGAAAAGTATGATGATCTTCATTCAGCAAAAAGAAATGATCGCTGTTGACAGATTGCTGTGGTTTAAGATAACAAAACAGTTCTGGACATGTTCCTTCAGGGTGTTAACTGTAACTTCACGGCGGCACACGGTTGAGGGTTACCAAACCTCAGGAGTAATAGGATCATTCTTTGATTTTATCGCCTTTCGTCATATTATAAACTCTTTCCTCCTCTTAGGTGAAGATCCGGATCGGCTCGTTCCTTAAATCTTTGTTCCAGCAGATGGCGGATGAGCATCATGTCAAAATATGTCAAGGTGATGAATTTCAGCCAGACGGGCCTCTTGCGGGTCGCCCGGAAGACGGAGTCCAGAATGTGTTTGCTCACGCTCTTGTGGTGAGCCATGGTGCCTACATGCGGGTGGCGATGCGCTATTTCATTGAGGACTTGGCTTGCACTCTGCCTCCTGGGGCAAACATGGCTCAGGTATTCTCAGCCTGCCCAAATACAGGAATGTGCCGATTCATTGTGACTTTGAAGTGTTGTAATGCGAAAATTCAACTGTCTGGCATAAAGTGTGTATTTGTCAATCGCCGCGACCACATCAAGATTGAAAACAACTAAAGTCACGTGTAATTGAGTTTGAAAATGCACAGTGCTTGAAGAAAACAGAACATTCTCATTGCCATTATTTGTATTCACTACAGTGTTAGAATTTCAAAAAAAAAGCAAAAAGTGTTTTCTGATAATAATCTCAATCATAGCTTATGAAGGAAATGTGATAATTATGGACAGAAAAGAGCTGTTTTCATGGGTGGAATACTACTTTGTGAATCACTTGTGAAATGCATCAACTGAAAAACAAATATATAAATGTATATTTTAATGCACACATTATAAACAAATATATTTCAAGCTTCATTGCAGCAATGCTAAATTTTGGTTCATTGTGAATAGAAGAAAAAGAAGGCCCGCATCCTGTGACAGTAAGTGCATGAAGGAAGTCATAAAGCCAGTGATGCACAGCTTTTGTTGTTTGCTGGTTAATGGAGCTTTAAATAAAACTAATTCCCTCCCTCCCTTTTTTCCAGAGAAGAGTCTATGCCAGCAAGCACTAATCCTACTCTGGATGGAAAAACCCCAACTTCTTGTACGCAATCTTATACCTGTACAAATTCCCACGCCAACACCTCTCTAGATTTATGACATTCTCAGACTTCTGGCTTGTCTGGCCTTTGGCTTTTTACACAAAGCTACCAATCACTTGTGTAACTCATTCTCAGTAAGTACATTAATTCTATAAATGTTCACAATTTTTACTGACCTAGATAATCAATATTTGGTGCAATAATGGCTACCATCACAACATTTGAGGATTGAAGTCACTATAAGTTATCGCAACTGTCCAGCCAATCTAGTAAAAATAAATTTGTGGTTTTCTATTCAACTTCACAACCTTTCATTTATAACATAAAGAGCCACAGTAAGGTGTTCATCCATTTCCGGCCACCGTAACAGCTGCAATGCACCTTGTCATCAATTCTCTGGAACTTGTTACCGGAGGGAAGAACAGCCTTCTTCCAAAGAATATTCCCTTATTTGGTTTTACCCTGATAGTGATAGAGAAAGTAACAATCCCGAAACCTTCTCATACAGTACACGTTCAATGGTTCTGAGATCTGAAGGCCAGAGCTTATGATTTACATAATGGTCATACCATTCAGTGAGCCCTCATGCCCTGTGAATGGGGTGGAGTTATCCTGAAACAGGATGGAAATGTTTCATCATGCGGATAATCCGGATGAGTGTGGAGTCAAATCGGACACTCCCAACTGAACAGAAATGTGTCACTGTAGAATAAACGTGGGGTGGAGTCATCAACGAACATGATGTGGGGAAATAATCCTCGGGGAGACCACATACACATCAGGATAGAAATGTTTCATCATGGAACTTTGTATTGATTTACACAATCAAAGGGTGGATCAGACTCAAATGCCAGTAAAATAAGTACATGCCCCCACAACATTATAGAACTAGTTTCTTTTCACCTGTTAGTACATATGAACGAGAATACCATTTGAGTATCTATGGGTGGAAAATGGACTAAAAAAATCAAACTATTCTGCAAATTATAGCATTCCGTCCCCTATAAAATGATATCTTAGGGAATTTCGGCTACATTTCTTTATATTCCACAGTAATACTGCAAATTCATCAGCAGCTAAGTGTTCACGATTTACACTATGAGTAGGCACAAATCCAAGACCAAGCTTTTTTTTTTTTCACGTCGATGTACCCCATGCTGAAAAATACACAGCGTTGTTTGTTGAGGTAGAATGCCAGCCAGTTCTGTGATCAGAAAGTCCTCATATTATCAGTTCTGTATGACTATTAGATAGCTGTCGGTATGTCTTGTTTAGTTTTTCCTGGCTACATCAACATGGGTGCTATTTAAGGTCACGTGACCCGGAGTTATCGGCATAAACGTGAAATTTGTGCTCACAGAAATATGAAAATGTGTTGTGAACATGGCATGTTGTGGGTACAGTATCAATACTATGCACAAAAATGAATAGAGGAGTTTTTTTATTAGGTTTCTATAAATACAAGCATTAAGTTAGTTTTTAGTGTACAAATAGAATGTGTCATTTAAAAAAAACAAATACATATATTAAATGCAGACATACTGTAAATCATACGACTTCGAACATAAAACGTATACATAAACACAAAATAAATAAGTACATAGAAGTGTCCAGCACCATTTGACTAATTTCTAATAATATGACGATATTAGTCATTACACAAAAACAATTTAAAAAATGAACTATAAATATCTCACAAGAGCTAGAAACAGAAATCCATAGGCAATCGAGTACAAACAATATCTATCATTCTCAGAAAAATCAATTTTCACTTTCAGTGATGTAACCCATGACCATTGCTCTTGAAGTGTCATAAACGAACTGCGCTCGAAATAACACGAAACTCAGACGCTGTTTAACTGTTAACTTATTAAATTAGGTGAAAGGACAGATGCTGACCTAGTCAGGAAAAGTAGACTTGTCACGTCACGGCACATCACAGAGGCAGCAGTGTACAGCTGATAAGAAATAAAAGACTGTTATTGGAAGATAATCAGTGACAGGGTGGTGTGATGCAGCCTGACACCATGCTACAACCCTGAAGTTGATTTTTGTCCTATGACAACATGTCTTATTGTTTTAACCCTTACACCACAGCAATGGACTAACGCTAACGCTTGTACATTTTATCCAGTAGTAGTTATATATAATTTGTTGAATGTCCATAAAACAAGCCTCTCTTTTGCTCTTATCATGAAAGAAACTACAAAACCTTCCATCCCAAAGCCTTTAAAACATAAATGTACAGCCTCATGTTAGAATTACTGACACTGGAGACTCCTTCCATAAATGCTAAATAAACTAGAGAATCATTAGACTTTTAAATAATAGATCAAGAGTCCGTCTGGCAAGTCCCTGTGTAAGTAGTTGTTATAGAAATGCTCATGAATTCGAACGAGTGCATTAAAATAAACCCATGATTTCTTTCACAGTTAGAACGTCTGTCAGAGCTGCTGTTAGAGAAGATTAATCGACACCTTCTGGCCAATCAGGAATGAGAATCTGAGATCATGGTGGGCTAAAATGGATGACATGCTGTACACTGTGTTACAACCCACAATGGATTCAATAACCGGTGAAATGCAGTCCCATGAAGGTAGGGAAAGATGGCGATACTCCACTCAGAATCGGATTTTTCTGTTTTCTCTGTGTTTCTCCAAAGTAGGAGTTTGTGCACTGTGTGACAGCAAGACCTGTAAAGGATCATCTACTGAAGTAATGGTCTCCTTCGATACGTTACCGCCATGCCCCGGGTCACTTTTCCAGTTTCTCATGTTGCTTAAATGAGGATACTCAGATCCTAAAGGGTCGGACGGGTCGGTGTGCCAACTGCGTCTCTTTCTGTGGTACGTTCGTTTTTTGTGTCGCTTTGAGAAGACAAAGTCGGACAGCTTCGGTAAATTACGGGCGTGTACGTTGACGGGGTGATGTTTGACCAACAGCACGTCACCCCTGCAGGACTGAAGCATGTCATAATGTTTATGTCTTTTGACACGGCGAAACCGGCAATCCTCATTGCTGTTGAACACCTGAGGATAGACATGCACACACTCGTCACTTCAACTGTGACTGTTAGAGCTGTATGTGATGAGCTAGAGAGCAGCTCAAACTCTTAAAGAGGCTAATTAATCATTATAATTATGATGATGATCATCATCATCTTTACTTATATAGGACTTTTCGATTGGAGTTTAAAGACTAACAATAAATCAATAATATATAAACTATAATATATAATATACAAGGATCTAATCATTTGTAAAATGCAAAGCATTAAAAAAAATGCAAAAAAAAGGAATATGTATAAGTCAGCTGAGAATTTGTAAAAATGTAATTATAAACTTAACATCTTCAAATAAAACTTAAAATATCAGTCTAATCGGAAATGATTTCATTAATTATCACAACGTACAGCATGATTTGATTGGACACTAGCATTGTATCAAGTCATTTATCCACCAAATGCAGCCCCAACAGGCTGTGAGACATTTAAAAAAAATCCTTAAATCACAACTTAAAAATCTAATATTTTTAGCGTTTAATCCGTGTGGCTAAAAACGATGAGTAAAAAATGTACGAAAACGTGGTGTTTAAAAACCTTTGGCTAGCATTGTAAGAGATTTTATTTATTCATGCAAATTTATAAAGAAGTGATTTGTGCAGCTTTACATTACTTACCGAGGTATATAACTTTCCTTTGGGGTCCAAGCATAAGAAAGCATACTTTTTCATGTTTAAGACTGAGAAACAGCTTTTATTCTGGTCCTTCCTGGAGTTAAAGTTGCCTATGTGATTTCAGAGAAACATGAACAATCAGAACACGTCACAACCAGACTAATGAAATCTAACGAAACTGTTAACGTACCTTCCGAACCTGACCGAACAGGTTTCTGAGCTCTTCTGTTGCCCTTCTTCCTGATAAAGTACGTTTTTGCTTCAAGCCATCTGTGAGTTTCAGGGTCCACGGTATCGGCACCAGAGGGTAAGGAGGATGTCTGCTGCAGATGGTAACATGTGGCTGTAGTGTGGAGTGTGAGTACAGCCCAGCAGAAGAGAAGGACCGAGAGCATGGTCAGTCCGGGTGAGAGATTGCATATGGAATCCGTGTGTGTCTGTATTTATTTGGGTAAAAAAAAAAAAGTCCAAAGTTCTTATTTGCATACTGAAGTGGCCTGTAATTGGCCATCTCCTGTTTGGAGGCTGCAACTAGAGCTGACGTAACTCTGCTCAACCTGATGCAATGTTATCATATTATGTCATGTGAAAATGTGGGGGACTCACTGGTGAGGTTAGTAGCTAATACTCCTAACAGTTAGACCAGACTTCGTTCCTCTGGAGCACAGGAAGTACTAAGAGAAGTTGCTAACATTTAAATACATTTATTATTTTACAACTTTAACACTGCTTTAATTTGGTAAGTCTATCCAAGTGTGTCACATGTCTAAATTTCTGATGGAATGGAAATGAAAGAACGGCTCTCTTAATGGTAAAAAAAATGGGGGGTTTTAAAGGTTTAAATAAGAGCTCATAAAATGTTTTCTGATTTCTGACAGAAAAACTTTAAAAATTAAATCTTCCCTCACATGAATCGATAAAGTGCTTACACACTTTTTCCCCCTCAGGAATAAAAAGCATTGTAACCATAACAACCTTCTTACCTAGATGATAAATGTGTTTTATTATTAGTCCATTTTCCATCTTCAGTAAATGCTTTATCGTTTAGAAAACATATAGAAATAGAAATAGCCTTTATTTGTCACATATGCATTACAGCACAGTGAAATTCTTTCTTCGCATATCCAGAGTCTGTTCCGTGAATATATCCTGACCCATGCACAGACTCTCCCACACACTCATTCACACCTAGGGGGCAAGTCATCATTCTACCTACCTGCATGTTTTTGGGATTTTTTATTTATTTAAAATAAGGAAGGAGGAAACTGGAGCAGCCAGAGGAACGAACAGATAAGGAAAGACTGTGTGAAACTCCAGACAGACAATAACCCAGCTCGACTGGTCCCACTATCTCTCAGGTAGGTATACATCAAGACTCTGGCACCGAGTTGGTAAAAGGAACTTCTTGAGTCACTGACTGTCTGTAAACGACAGGTGAAGACCTACCTCTTCCTGAAACCCTTAAATTAGTGCTTATTTTTTTTAGTGCGTGTATAAACATGTATTTAAAATAATGTGCTGTATTTCCTCCCATATTTTTTACTCATGGTATCCTAAGTCTGTGACCAGTGTTAATGTATTCACTGATAGAGACTTCGAAGCACTTTTGATAAGATGCCAGAACCTTAAATGTAAAAATGTAAACGCAAGACAGACTGGAATGAATGTTAAAACTAGAATGAATCTCCTGGTTATGTCATTTTATTTTCTGACCATACAGTACAGTTATATAAGGGAAATTCTTTTTTTATAATCCCACTGTCACCCAGAATATGGACGGGTTCCACTCAGGATTAATTCCTCAAGGAGTTTTCTCTCACCACCGGTGCCTTGGCTTGCTCAATAGGGATGAATTAAAATTTATAATTTAAATCATGAATGGATATATTCCTTTAAAGCTGCTTATCGAAATTGAGCTATACAAATAAAATTGAATGGAGTCGAACCCGAGCTCAGGAACTGTAAGGACGGCATTGCTACCTGCTGCGTCACCGTACTGGCGAATGATGAATAAATGATTCTTTATATAAAGTACTATTATAAAAATGGCATTATTCTGTATTTTGATGGAAGCACTTCACTTCTAGGCACCTGGTAGCAATCATATCCCTCCGCAAATAGTCCGCGTGGTCCTCATGAATATGTACACATTGTCCAGCAGATGGCGGCCCAGCGTTACCGTCCCTCAGCTGTTTAGTCTTGTCGCCGCCGAGGATCGTGTATCGAAAATCGAGAAGGATTGAAGAAAGCACAGGACACCTTTAAAAAAACAAACTTTTTATTATCATCTCAGTAATACAGTTGACTGCTGTGCACAGCACATACGTACAAAAATAAAAGTAAAACATATTTCTTATATTAGAACTCCTTTTTTTTTTCTTTTTTTTTTTACTCGCTCCAGAAACTAAATGATTGGCGAAAAAAGTCTGTCCTCTTACAATCGTTTCAACAAATCAGAACTAAGGCAGGAGGTGAGGTATATGTTAAAAAAGAGGAGGGGAATTTAGAGGAAGCACAGTCCCCTCAGTGCAGGAATACAAAAAGCAGGAGAAAATGCTACAAGAGGCTTCACACACACATGCACAACCCTTCACTCGCTAGCTCTCACACCGCTTAGCTCACTGCAGCGAGTACAGAACAAGAAATCCGGTAAAACTTGCAAGAGACAAAACCCATTAGCTCCATAGTTCAGTGGTTCTTTTGTTGCTTTTTTTTCCTCAACATTTTTGTTTTTTTTTTGGTCGATTTCTTCACAGAGTCCATGCTAGATGCTTTTCGCGGCTCTTAAAGGTGCGGTCTGTAATGTATAAATGTGTTTATAAACCTGTTATAAGCCTAGTTTCTAAGATGTCTTAGAAATACACGAAGTTACCATGCATTTGTTTATATTTTAGAGGTTAACCCTGCCCCCTGCTGGACACCCCCAGGTACGTATCATTATAACATAGGATTTAGGGTCAGGTTAAACAGGGCATTTTTTATTTTTTATTTTTTTTAAAACTACGTCTGTAATTCACCTCAGTGTCAGCAGAGGGCTCTAAACATTACACAGTGCTCCTTTAACACAACGTCCTTGCTCTTATCCTTCATCTTAAAATGAACCACATCGATGTAAGTGCAGTAACTGTGATTATTATTATTTTTTTTAAATCAAAATTTATCATATTGCATGCCTACACTTGGGTACAAAGAATTTATTTTAAAAAAAGCATACTTTTATTTCCAGCTTAGACCCATCATGACCAGCACTTTATAAAAGGCAAGAAAGTGACTAGAGCTGATATTTTATATATATTTTTTTATAATGATATATATATTAAGCAATATATGATGCTTGATATATGTATTAAGATATAAGATATATATATATTAATGATATATATATATATATATATATATATATATATATATATATATATATATATATATATATATCTTATATGTATATATTTAAGCATATTTAGATGTAAACTATGTGGCCACTGAAACTAAACCCCATTATAAACAGATTTCTTTCTGATATTCCGGTACACAGGGCTAAGGAATATGATCATATCATGAGAATTCTGATATTATAACAATGACTAAAACTTAACACAGTAACTGACACATTGTTGATGTTGTTGTTGTTGTTGTTGTAGTTTTGCTGCCACTTTGTCACCAAACCTAAATATCATGATATACTGCAACTCCATCTCAAAATACACTGGAAATTATTTTTAAATGTTATGAGCTGATATTTTCGAACATCGCCCACCCCTAAAGCTACGCCATTCCTACACCCTAGTGCCAGAGAGGGCAAAATGAGACAAAGCCATCTGGTTCCTTATGCCATGTAAGACGATCTGTTCTCAGCAGAGCTGCAGTAGAGGAACCCAGCAATCTCAAACACACTGCAGATGCCACGCGAGATCAGAAACCCCGTTCTGGCTCGTGCAGACCTTTTCTCATGTAAAGGATATCGCAGCAAATCATCTTACATGCTGCTTTCACGAGTCACAATCAGATCATTTCGACCCTGTTCCATAGCTGTTTGTCTTCTCCTCTCCAACTTTAGCCTTCATTTTATTTATGCAGTGTTTTTCAGAGGACATGGCAGGCTACTATTTTAAGTCGGATTGCGTAACGTGTGTGTGCGTGTGTGTATGTGTGACCGCTTTGGGGTGGGAGGGGGGATATGAGTTCTAAAAATATATTCCAAGTTTAACTACTCTAATACCCTCAACACACTTCAACTCGGAAGCCATTAGAATGATTGGATTCAGTGATGCATGAATTGTGCTGACCAAATTCTTTAAGCTGAGTCAGCTCTCTGCTTCGGTCTTTGTGTAAGTGCCTAGTGTTGAAACAGATAAGCAGATAGGAAATAAAACATCTTAAAGTGACATCCCAACCGGTTTTACAGTTTCGGAATGGGTTTCGGGTCAAGCTTGGCATTCCGCCAGATGCAAAAAATAGTTTTTTTTGGAAGAAAACCTGCCTCGGGGGTGGACAAATCACTAGCAGATAACGTATATATATCCACAATGTCAGCTTTTCATTCACAGTCGGCTGCCTCAGTAGCTATTAGAATGGTTTTCTTTCTACACGCCGTGAGAAAAATAAACCTAACACTTTCCAAGAGGCTCATATTCATAAATCATTATAATTGGGATTATGTTGGTCATAAATCCTTTTCCCAGCTTCATAAAGCTGTAATATTGTGCTGTAAGTAATTCCTAACTCGATGCTCTACAGCAAGTGTCACTCTTCAGGATAATATGATAATACCATGTGCTCTACTGAACAACCTTCATAACTCATAATGACCTGGGCATAATTATACAGCACATGCAATATCGATGAACAATTCTATAAACATTAGAAACATTTACAGTATCATCATCAAGCAAAGTGTGTTCCTCAAATTATTCTTCATTATAAACAGGTTGTAAGATGCAGCTTCTTTCTAAATGTTAGAAACTAACAATTAACCAACTACCTATTAGTTATAAGCACTGTTCTAATCATTTATAATCATATGCTCCCTTTTAACTTCAGTAAGAGAAAACGATGAAAAGAACTTCGATGTTTTCTGAATCCTGCTACCTCCTGCATTACATAAGCGATTTTACAGACAGTCAGGGCCCCAGGTGGGAAAATAAAAGTGGCCCTCCTGGCATTTTTCTTTTTTATTGCCATATTGTTACCCCAGAAGCCTTCATAAATAATCAAACCAATGAGCCAGCTAGAGAATATCTGTGTGGAAGTGTTAGTGTTATATTATGCATGCTAAATATAGTGCTAGATCATATAGCTACCCAATAGACACATTACGCAGGCTATGACAGTAATCTTTGGTAAAGTCTTGGGTTTTATACTCCACATATTCTTTGAATAATCAAAGCCAACAAACCGATTTGAGCAACATGTCAAATTCAGCCAAATAAAAATCTCAGTAACTAGACCACCGTCTCCTAGCTTAATTATTTTCTCGTTAGATGATCTCCACCACTTTTCACAGTTCTGCTTCCTCTTTTCATTTTCTTTTGTTTTGTTACTAGCTCCCAATCGCTCATCATTTCGAAAAGCGCAGCAAATAAGGGTTGGAGAATGTCAGCTGTCATGGGGACTCCCTGAAAACACAAGGCCCCAAGCAATTGCCTGCTTTAACTGTCCTGCAGCTACGCTTCTGGGTAGATAGAATTTTTTTTATTTTTTTACGTGGTTTTACAGAAGCTAGACAGATATTCCAGTGACCAAAGTGCAGTACAGCACATTCACAGTATAAAACTGCTATATATCTCTAAAACTAGTAGACTAACGTGCACTTATTTCACAAAAAACAAGGACGTTAGACATTTTTACGGTAATGACAGAACATTAAACGTAATAGCTTGACTGTTAGCCAGACGTTTTGGCTTTTTGTTGAAGGCGCAAGCAATATTGTTTGTCACCAGAGTTATATAGAATCATTCCAATTCATGCTCATTTTCCAGACTCTGGATTAATGCATACAATTAGCTCTTTTCACACACAAATTACGTTACTCACTACTTTTTAGCCTAGCTTTGACTATGCTAGCTTATGGATGTATGATTTGTCCACCCCTGAGCTCAGTCCTGCTGTCTAAATGTAAAGCAAATTCAAACTTGACAACACGGAGCCAAAATAATAAATTAATCAATGGCAGATTTTGTAGCCTGAGATTTTCACATACTTCTTAAATGAGCAAAGTATCTTTAAAAAAAAAAAAAAAAACGCTGCTACATTAGATACTAATTCCAGCTCCTAAAATCCCAAGATCAACCCATTTTTTATTGATTCTTCATAAACGGACGACAAGTTTAGTTCTGAGGTTGTTGACCATGCTACATTTCAGCCTCCAGTGTCTTTAAGTGTCCTTGCCATGAAGGATTAAAGGATCTTCGTAGGCTTGAGTCTCCAATACAAACGCATGCAAGCTGCTCTTATTTCTGGCAAGTCCCAGATTCTCTGATATCTAGCTGATCTAAGTAAGGAAACGGCATGAAATGAAGCTACTCACAGCCCTCTAGGAATCGGGCTGAAGCCCCCAGAGTGGCTCATCTCTGTTACAGCAGGATGCAAACATGCAAAATTAGGAAAAAAAACCCAAAAACCACAGTTTAGAAAGCTAAGGCACCACCGTGCAAGAAAGGCAGCGATCTCGTAAGCCGTCTTCTCTCTTGCAAAATGGTGGAACAGAATGAAATCAACGATTAAACATTTCTCTCTCGCCCCAACGTGTGACACGCTCACACCTTTCCAAGCCGGACGTAGCTCTTTGAGGTAATAAAACGTATCTGTTTCACTTCTGAAAGCTGGAGATGTTAGTCATACCAATGACAGGGTAAGGTTTACACACCAGTTATGGCAAGCACCCATAAAAAGTGAGAGGGGGCAAAAAAAAGCTCCTCGTCCCTCATATAATCTTAATAGAAATGACAAGCAGCAAAGAATGGCATGTACACAAAGATCGGACACACAGCTACCCATATATACATATATTTCATTAACGAGAATAAATACTATAATTACGTGTTTTATATCTGTTGATTGCAGTTCATTTTTCGTGCCTCGTACGTATGGATAAGTTACCTGCGAGAATGTCCAACATGTGCAAAAAGAGTGAGTTATTGCCAGTCTCGCTCATAATCGAGGGAGGAAGTGCGTGACAGTCATAGCCGGCGTGGCCTTGTAGCCTCTCTTCAGGCGGCCATGTTTGCTCAGGGCGATGTAGAAGCCCTTATAAATGGAAGACTCATAGGCGTTGTAGTTGTTGGGAAGCAATGTCTCTTTGAACTTGCACTCGTCCCGGAAGACTCTCTGAAATAAAATTAGGAAGGAGGTGGTCAGTGGGGCAAAGCCCAGTGTCATATAACTAAAGACTTCCTGCAGAATGAACAGCCTTGAACCATGGGTCCAGGAACACCATAGCAAGAAGGTCCATGATTTTTTATTTTCGAAAGGAAATCAACTCACTGTTTGATTTGTTTCAGTTATTAATGTAAATGCAATTTTGGATCGATGTGTTGATTTATAAATGAGAACGACTGAAATGAATCGAGGCACCAATCACAAATCAATTATTCTCCATTATAACTGATTATACACTGATCAGGCATAACATTATGACCACCTGCCTAATATTGTGTTGGTCCCCTTTTTTCTGACAAAACAGCCCTGACCTGTCAGAACCAGCATTAATTTCTTCAGCAATTTGAGCAACAGTAACTCGTCTGTTGGATTGGACCTTGGCATCAATGAGCCTTAGCTGTCCATGACCCTGTTGCCGGTTCACCACTGTTCCTTCCTTGGACCACTTTTGATAGATACTGACCACTGCAGACCGGGAACACCCCACAAGAGCTGCAGTTTTGGAGATGCTCTGATCCAGTGGTCTAGCCATCACAGTTTGGCCCTTCGTCAAACTCACTCAAATCCTTACACTTGTCCATGTTTCCTGCTTCTAACATCAACTTTGAGGACAAAATGTTCACTTGCTGCCTAATATATCCCACCCACTAACAGGGGCCATGATGAGGAGATAATCAGCGTTATTCACTTCACCTGGCACTGCTCACAATGTTATGCCTGATCGGTGTAAATTCAGAGTAAAAGTGGTGTGTAAAAATAATGTATTAAAGTTCAAGGTAAATAGGCTAGGTAAGTGATTTGCCCTGACTCTGCCTTAGACTCGAACAGAGGCTACTAAATGGAACTGACCAGTATTGTAGCAGATCCAGTTGTGTCATCAAATATCAAATGATTACCTTACGAATCAAAATGTAGCATAGCAGATTCAGTAATATCATCAAAAAAAAATTATTGCCTTAGGAATCAAAATTCTATCATGTTCAAGACCGAGATTTTACATCTCAGTAAACAAAAGCAAAATAAGATGCATCACCTCAGTAACAAGAAAATGTACAGTTTTTGTACAGTTTTTCCCTGAAAATTAATTTATTCAAATATATATTGCGTGAATAAAGCAATACATAACAATAAAACACCGCAGCTTATCTAATTATGTCATAACCATAAAATATTACTAACATATCTAATCTTATTAAGCTTCTTCATATTGATTAATGTGCATCATTAAAGCCTGACCACAAGCGCGCGCACACACACACAAACACACACACACACGGTGTAATGATGAACTGCAGGACATTTGTTCACGAGCAACCATGGAATTATGGGTAAGGAATAATGTGCATACCTACCGTTGCGTACAACCTTCCCCGGCGGTTCATTGCGACAAACAGCTCACTTTTCAGCCCATACAGACTCACCACTCCTCTGTCCACCGCGGAGATCTCTATTAGACCTGATTAAGCACAACATGGACAGTTACGCATGATGACACGCACAGAGCCTGAGCGGCTAAAATGATTTATTCAGCCTATAGGGCATGCTTCCTACTACATGCTGCTCGTATTATGCGAAAGGCTATTGTTCTGCATTGTCCATGCTGCTTTATTATTCACCTCATTGTGTTATACGAAAAGAGAGAGGGAAGGAAAAAAAATACTGCAGATGTGGATGTGCACGACTGGTTCGAGTCGTTTTCTGAGCCGCAAATGGACGCAGTGTAAAATTAGTTGGCGTCTAATTTCGTCCGAGCATCCGTGTCACGCTGGAGGCTTTGGAAACATCCAGCGATGATTGACATTATGGTTTCTTTTTTTAAAATAGATTATCTATTGCCTTTGGACACATTTATGGTATGTGCACGCAAGTCGGGATCATGCAAAAAATGAATAGTTGGGATGTAGATGCATCTTGGCAATGATTTGCATCCCCGGTAGCGTGGATGCAAATCATGCTCAGATATATGGGATTAACATGCATTCGAATAATACTAATTATTATTATTATTATTATTATTATTATTTATCTCACATTTTGGGTCGCAATACGTTTCTGAATGCAAATCCTTCTACAGAAGGGGACGCAGATGCATCTTCGAAATTTTGTTTTATTGTATTTATTTATTTATTTATTCATTGCACCCCGCTTCTGTCTGTATGCGCTCGGTTTGCGTTAGGCGGCATTTCGGGATGCAACTCACTGTACTGGTTCTCGTCATGTACACCGCTTATCCTTCCGTCTGGCAGCACCTGCAGGTGAAACCCGATGCCCACGTTGCAGTACAGCCTCCGCACTCTCTTGACACCCATCAAATAGTCGTTGTCCCCCGAGATCCCGAGCACGGAGCGCGCGAACAGCTTCTCCCACCTTGCCTCGAGCGTCGTGGCGTGGGTCCTGCGCGAGGACGCGACCCCGAGCAGAAAGCCCAGCAGAACGATCGCCGTCCGCGCCGTCGCCGTGCTCGTGTGGCGCGCGCTGCTCTCGCGCCGGGGCATGCCGTCGAGGCGCTGCTTCTGCGCAACGGCAACGGCCGTCCGGTTTACCGTCGGCGCACGTGGTCAGCGTGAACGGCCCTAAAAATACCGCTCGCCTCGTTTCGCTTCCGTCGCGCGCATGGCGGCAGGGGCTTATTTTTGGAAGGCGGGTCGGGGTCGGGGGCTTCGGGCGCGGCGGAGATCAATCTGCTCGTGCTGCTGCTGTTGCTGCTGCTGCCGGTGATGATGATGATGACCATGTTTTGCTTCTCCGTCGTGCCTCTGTCGACGGAAAACGCCGGTGTGGGGGGAGAGCAGACCAACGGGCTACGTCCTAAACGGCACACAGCTATATTAAACCCTCAGGTTCAAAAGAGATAGGCTAAAGGGGTCTACAGGTGGGCTGTATTCACATGGAAACACACCTTACTGAGCTTATAGGCTTCTACACTCTCTGAAAAAGGCTACTAAACTCCACTAAACCATGACTTCTCGCTGGGCTGCAACCCACAGAAATACCTTTGAGGGTACCTAGTGTGTATGATTAAACCTAGAAAGTGCATGTAGAGTCCCCTTAAAGCGTTACACGTCGGCTTAAATAAGAAAACTGCATCATTTTAAAGATACATATTAAAGATGCAAAAGATATACCCTTGAAGGTGTCACCCCAGCAACAAGGACAGGTACAGTTCAGTCATGTTATGTTCTGAGAGTGTAGTATAAGTGAAAATATCCAGGCCCATTACACCCTGTGAAATATCGCATATAGTTAAATATATTTAAAAGTATTTCAGACAGCTAGCTGCAGCCCCACAGACCAACCCCCATGAAGGGCAAAGCCTCAGGTTGGGCAAACAAAGCCCCAGGTTGGATGGAAGTATAGAGTATAGTTGAGTGAGGTCTACAGGTGAATAGTATTGCATTGGGCACGCCTCATAGCCTCATACATATAGAAAAAGGGTACGAAACATTACCTTTCCGCTTTGCCCTAAAACTAACCCAGTTCTGAGCTTAGATAGCTATCATGCTGGAGAGGAAGAAACATACAATTTATATAGAATTTTGAATAAAAATTATATGACATAGCTCTTGATGTTTCTTAACCATATAATTACAGCGTAATTTTAAATAGTACAAGCTCTTTCTGTAACCATGTGATGCCACTAACAAGCCACAACTTGACAGGTGAAGATTTTCCATGTAGCTGAATGACACTGGGTTGCGATTTCAGCGACATTTTGTATGACATGGTAAAGCGAAGCCTCCTCAAATCAGTCCTATGACATGTACAGTCCAACGTTTCTTCAGTTCTCATTAGTTCCCACATACTGATGTACAGGCAGGGAAGAAAGGCTTAACCGTGGTTCCATCTTATATTCTCATATGTGACTTCTAATTAGGAGGAATAATTAAGCTCAGCAGGAACAACTGTAGTTTAAGAAGTTAAAGCCATGAAGTACTTTTGCTAGTAAACTGGGGAATCTGGGGAATTGTGAGTATGAACTGCATAAAGAGGTAGCTTTATATGTTTGGTTAGGTCCTTTATATGACATTATGCCCTTTAATGTTTCAGTGAAAGAGGAAATGAGACAACACTGTCCAGAGAATATGAACCTTTTACTCAGATACAGTGAGAAATTACTAAGAAAAGACTCAATGTAGAATGAAAATGAAACTAATTACATGTAGCATCAACCGCACAATAAATATTCATGGACTTCCTGTAATTCGGGAACACTAAATTCACTAAATTCACTACTTGAAACGGTTCTGATGATTTACATGTACAGTATTTGGCAGGTGCCCTTATCCAGAGCGACTTACATTTACTTCATGTGTAAAACTGAGGGTTAGGGGGCCTTGCTTAAGGGCCCAGCAGTGGCAGCTTAGCGGTCCTGGGATTCAAACTGAAACTCAAAACCTTCAGAGTAGTAGCCCAATACCCCAACCAATGGGCTACAAGAGCAGAAGCACACCAGATAGATAGATAGATAGATAGATAGATAGATAGATAGATAGATAGATAGATAGATAGATAGATAGACCTTGTAACCACCTTAAAATTAAATATATAAAAACAATTATTCTGATTAAAATAAACATTTCTTGTTAGAGTCCTGATTGTTTTTTTATTAATACTTTATTTCTTTAAATCCTTGAAACTCCCAGAAATTGTTGGTGGTCTATACACTGATCAGGCATAGCATTGTGAACAGTGAGATGTGAAGTGAATAAGACTGATGATCTCCTCATCACGGCACCTGTTAGTGGGTGGGATATATTAGGCAGTAAGTCAACATTTTGTCCTCAAAGTTGATGTTAGAAGCAGGAAAAATGGACAAGCGTAAGGATTTGAGCTTTGAGTTTGACAAAGGGCCAAACTGTGATGGCTAGACCACTGGATCAGAGCATCTCCAAAACTGCAGCTCTTGTGGGGTGTTCCCGGTCTGCAGTGGTCAGTATCTATCAAAGTGGTCTAAGGAAAGAACAGTGGTTATCCAGCAACAGGGTCATAGGTGGCCAAGGCTCATTGGAGAGAAGGCTGGCCCATGTGATCCGATCCAACAGACGAGCTACTGTTGCTCAAATTGCTGAAGAAGTTAATGCTGGTTCTGATAGAAAGGTGTCAGAATACACAGGGCATGCTGGGTCAGGGCTGTTTTGGCAGCAAAAGGAGGACCAACATTCATATCAGTGTCACTCTAGTTTTGCTTTGAGATGAATTGCTGAATAATAAGCTGAGAGACTATGAGGTTAATTCATTACCAAAGTACAAATGAAGACAACGTTTATACATTTTATCACTCTAACTGAAAGGCTAGGCTTAGCTTGCTTAAAGGGAAAAAAACTAAAGGTGGTGTGTGTGTGTGTGTGGACTAGAATTAATTGTTTCAAGGAAACCCATTTGTAGGGCTCTACAGTATACAAGCCATTTACAAGTTCTCTCAGTGGGACAACCCAGGAATTCTTGTAAAATAGTTTAGACAAAATAACAAATTAGTTAGACCAGTAGACTATCATGACTGTGTAGTAGTATAAGGTTTCTGCTAAGAATTTGATCAAAGTTTTAGCCTTTGGATGGAAAAATAAACAGCAACATTCAGCAGCAGGTGGCGCTGTTTCATGTTGCTAGAATCGATAGAAATCAGTTTAAATTGTCGAGAACCAAGAGGTTGTAGATGTGCTTACGTTAATCCACCAGCGTTTCCCAGCTCCGCTCCTCAGTAATCTGACTCTGACCAGCTCATTAACTGTATTTAATAGAGTAAAGGTTTAATTAAAGTTTTGGGACGTCTGCCTTTACATGCACATGAATGTAATATGGAGTTGTCCCGCTATTTGCAACTGTAACAGCTTCAACTCTTCTGGGAAGGCTTTCCACAAGGTTTAGGAGTGTGTTTATGGGAATTTCTGACCATTCCTCTAGAAGTGCATGTGTGAGGTCAGGCACTGATTTTGGATGAGAAGGTCTGGCTCTCAGTCTCCGCTCTAATTCTTCCCAAAGGTGTTCTATGGGGTTAAGGTCAGGACTCTGTGCAGGCCAGTCAAGTTCCTCCACACCAAACTCACTCATCCATGTCTTTATGGACCTTGCTTTGGTCACTGGTGTGCAGTCATGTTGGAACAGGAAGGGGTCATCCCCAAACTGTTCCCACAAAGTTGGGGGCATGAAATTGTCCAAAAAGCATTGAGTTCCTTTCACTGGAACTAAGGGGCCAAGACCAACCCCTGAAAAACAAAACCTGAATTCAATGATTTGGAGGGGTGTCCCAAAACTTTTGGCAACATCGTGTATTTTTCCAAACGAGTACACCCTCGTGTGCTTCCTTAAGCATTTCACAACACAACATAGTAACTTAATACCTACGAATATCTGACAAAAATAAACAGACACCCGAGGCTGGCTTTATTACAATAAATTTTAATTGAATGCATTTTAACTATTAAAATATGATGCAAAAATCCAAAGACTTCTGCTGGGCAAATATAGTGGTTATAAAATTCTCACCTGACCATATCAGACACATGAAAAGAAACTCAACATTGAAAAGAAGTCAGTATCATTTTGAACAGGAAACACTGATGTGTGATGGGGGAAGTTATAACCAAATTTATACCACGAGCTTCAGACTTTGTATCCACTGTACACACAGCTCTGAGTCAGGATGAAGGCATTTTCATATAAATAAACACTATCTATTTTTACTTCTATGTAAAGTAATCTTCTCTTCAAGAAATCCCTGACTCGCACAGCAAAGACACAAAAGCAACAACAAGCCTCGATTTTTTCATACACCTAATACGTATGTTTCAGGCACTTTAAAGTCAGTCAGGAGGACGGGATGTTCTTCAAACGTTTCTTAAGTTCAGCAAAATCAATAGAAAGGATCAAAGTTCTTAAAAGGGGGTTTTGGTCCGTTAGAGTAAATGACAGTAAGTAGAGAGGCATAGGATGTACAGTACACTACCAGTCAAATGTCTAGATGCACTCGTTTTCCCCAAACAAACAGTGTTCACGTAGAAGCAGTGAAGAGCTCGGAGTATTCAGGAACCTCTGGGTGAAGCTTCTCCTAAACCTGCTTGAGAAGATGCTGAGAAGCTGCTTCAGGATCACGGTTTATTTTAAAACACGTTATTTTGGTCCGGATGTAATTCTGTGTATAGTCTTAATCTTTTTATTGTTATTGTATGAAAGCAGAAAGTAGTAACGTGTAAGAACAAACTTTCGACTGGTAGTGTATTAGATAATAAAAATAATAATAAAATAAACAACAACAACAACAAAGTAACGTCACATTTCCAGCCGAACCATAACTGGCTGCAAAATCAATCCTATTTTAAATCCATCCATGACGGTATTTAATTATTGAATTAATTTGACGTATAATTGCTAACAGCAGACGTAATAAATTAAAATGTAACTCATGAATCATTGATTTGAAATAATTTATGTCTGTTCAATGTAAATACAAAATCTAAAGTTTTGACTAGATACAACACCAGTAGAGAGAAAGATAGCACACGCGTCTGTCCTGAGAGTTCTACTGATACCACACACACACACACACACTTATGTGCTTACAGTCACACATCACAGATGAACTCTTGATACAGTCTCCCACAAACATTCTCATACACACACATACACACACACACACACTCTTGTGCACACAGAGTGCACACCTTGCAGACCCACTCACATACTCTCATGCACTGTGACACACACACTCACTCATACATGCTTTCATACATACACTCTTGCACATATACTCTCATACTTTCATACAATCACCCACACACACATACACACACACACACGTCCTCTTGCACTTGCAGATACACACACTTTCTCTTGGACACACACACAACTCTTGCATACAAACTCTCAAGCACACACACATACGGACATACACTCTCATGGACACACACATTCTCACACATGTTCCCTTGCACTTGCCCATGCACACACAACTTTTTCTAGAGAACACACACGTGTACAAACTCTACTGGCACACGCTCTTACACATGTTCTCTTGCACTTGCAGACACACACACACACTCAGACTCTTGCGGCCAAACTCTCACGAACACACACATACACACTCACTCATAGCCATACACTTTCGCCGACACATACACACACACACACACTCTTGTGTTCATACATTCTCATGCACACTCTGTCTTTTTCTAAATTCATGTCCAAACACAACCCCAATTCATTGCCCTGCTGTAGAATCGTTTTCATCATGATGATGATGATGAAGGTGAAGATGAAGATTTGTGGCACAAAGTCTTTCTACAGTATCATGTAGGTAGTATAACTCTCTCTCTACAAAAATAATCTAGATTGTCTTTTTTTTCTTTTTTCTTTTTTTTTTTTTTTTTAGCTTCAGCCTCAATTTGGCTGTTAGTGCTGGTTACTAATCACACGGACGGAGTGGATCCCGTGAGCTACACGAGGTTCGTGTGAGGCCAGCAAGAGAAGATAAATACAGATGACCTCGGCAAGCAGGTTGCATCCAAAAAATTCCCATAGGGATATAAATACGTTTGTGTGTGTATATATTATTAATGTACAAAAATATATACAGCAAAATAGTTCTTTCTCAAAATCTTTACATGACATAAAGGCATCGAATCACATCGCTCTGATGCAATCGTTGGTCCAGGGTTTTTTTTTTTGTTATTTTGGTGGGTGTGTGATACAAGTGAACAAAAAAAAAGCCTGAGCAGTGAGTGTGAGGTCATCTTCACGGTGGTGAAAAGCCATAGAGGCCTCCACTGGGGGAAAAAATCAAAAGAATGACTTCTGTGGTGATAAGACATGCCATTAGTGCAAAGAAAAAAAAAACAGTAAAATTAATATTAAATTAATTTTTATAAATCTGGATTTCCTGGTCTGGGCTAGCGAGTGGTGAGAATGAGTGACAGGAAGGATGGTGAGACAGGCAGGATGTTATTGTGTGAGCAGACAGGAGAAAGAAGAACAGCAGGTCGTTCATGCTGAATGACCACACACAAACCACTTCCGAGTTTTTGGTTGTTCTAGTAGCTTAAAGTCTAAATCTCACAGGAAGTCACAGGAAGCTGTTTACTTCCTAAAAGAAAGCCTTAAAAGGCACCTGGTCTCACGAACGTATGTTTTCTCCTAGTGCTCAAGATCCTTCTGTTCAAAGATGACACGTGTAGCAAAAAATACACTGACCGCACCGAAAATGGCAGAAGAAGCGATGTAGGCAGTGACGGATTGTGTGAACTGGACGATCATGCCCATGAACAGAGAAGGGAAGACCTGAGAGAGCAAGAAGGTGCTATCAAGAATGGCAAAGTCCAAGCCCACACCACGTTTCTCGTAATCGTCCGATCTGGGATCGAGGTGCGTGGCGTTCTGACCGTAATATTCCACGTCGTCTCGGTCGTAGTGGGCGTGACCGTTGTGGTTCAGATCGCCTGTGTCTTCGTTCAAGGTGAGGCGCATGGTTTCGGGGGGGATGTTTATCCCGTTTGTGTGTGTCTTTTTGGTTTTCTTGGTTGGCATATACACCTGTGTGAAAGGAGAAGAACCAGTAAAGATTATTATTACGATATGTGCTCTAGTTTCAAGCTGAACATATGATTACAATCTAAACAGAAGGAAAGCTCAAAAGGTTTGAGCAGATAATCGCTAATTGTTCCCCGAGGAACAAACCGAAGAACCATTCAATGATGTTTTAACAGAACCTTTTTACTATATTCTCAGCAATGGGATTTTAAAGTAGATAAAATACATACATGGTATACCAGTTTAGGACTGAACATTTTAGTTTTATCCCTGATTCCATACCAGGATATGGTAGGAGGAAGGAAAGTACATGAAACATGTTATCTTGGGTACAAAATAAACCACCTCACACCTAGACTAGAGTTCTAGAGACTAGAGAAAAGATGCTTAAGTGAAATAAATAAATAAAAAATCAAGCCATCATGTACCTGGAACCACGAGTATGATGTCTTGCTGCATGTCTGGATAATCTGTAGCCATTAAAATGACCAATCACATTTCTGTCATTTGGCAGACACCACCTATCCAGAGCAACTTATATTTATCGCATTTTTTTTTTACAACTGAGCAATTGAGGGTTAAGGGCCTTAATCAGGGGCCCAGCAGTAGCAGCTTGATGGTCCTGGGATTCAAACTTACAACCTTCTGATCAATAGTCCAACACCACATCCCCCAGTGTTCACCTTCCATGACTAGTGATGTTCATGGAAACAGAGGCAGTCAAAACATATTTCTCAAGGTTTTTGTATTTTTTATTTTGTACGTGACCCTGGTTGGGTTTCAGGGGGCATTTGGTATCAGGAGCTGTATCCATCATCAGGAATAACAACATCTCAAGCTAAACTGGATGTGACCATGGATTTGTGCTTCTTACACCAACTGGCTGATTCTTATTGTTTGTTGACGCCATCGGCACATAACATGACCTTCTGCTGTGGTTGGCAGGTTGGAGTTGAATTAAAATCTAGTAAGGTTGGCAAAATGGCCATATCTCTTAGCTTCCATGAATCTCATCCTGCTTTGTTGATCAACAGCACTTAGTCTGACCCAGAGATTTCAGTAAAACCTTATAGCAATGTGAAGTTTTTGATGGATTCCATTTCACAGAAGGTAGGAGATTTAAACCAAAAGATTCAGTGTAAAAGCCTACCTCCTTCTCTTGATGATAGTGGCAGGTGAGTGTGTACGGCAGAGTCTGTAAGGTGGCGAAGGCAAAGCCGGTAAGAGCCGACATCCCAGTCACCAACAGCACGCTCTTGGACATGCAGATGACCAGTGCCGAGAGGGTAAAAGATACCATGCTGAACAGGAAGACCTTCCTGGAGCCGAACGTACACACCAGCCGGTTCATGATTAGTGAGAAAAAGGTTGAGGTAGCACACTGCAGGAACAGCCCCAGACTGCCCATGCGGATACCTGGAGAAATGAACATTAAATGAACATACTGGAAGATCATAAATACGGACAATAACGTTTGACAAATAAAAGTATCCTAAATGGGTGGATTCAATGCAACTATTCACAGACTTTAATTAAGATCTAAACAAGAAAATTATCTGTTGGTTAAATGATCTATAGCCATGTAATTTAATGTAGATTGCTTTTCATAACCATTTGATTTCATTTGATTGATTCCAGTTGATACTTGGTGATTGGTAATCACTTGGTTTTCTCTTTGGCTTGTTTTGGCTTCTCACTGCAATTAATTCAACTCCGAGGAAAATAGCTGAAAACATACTAAAAATTCTCATTTACTGATCAGAAATACGGCAGGTGAACTGAGAAACCAGAGCTGGCGTTAAAGAAACTATTATAGAATTAAATCATTTCACAGTTATACATATGCAGAACAACTAGCATTTCTAAATTCTACAAAGCACAGTAAAAACCAGGCTTAACTTCAGACTCCAAAAGTGTGGCTGTCTGTCTTTTTAAAGATGGTGAGAGTTCAAAACATTAGAGACAAAGCCAACCTTAAATCTTCCACAGCACATGTTTGTAAAGGCAGTGGATTGTAAATGACTGAGCGGTCTTCACACACCATGAATTCGGAGCTTAAACACAGTCCAGGAGGCCAAACATGAAGCTGCTCTGTTTTGTGATCATCTACCCGAACGCCAGTCAAGGAGCAGTGCTGACAAACTGGCTATAGTTTGCTGTTGCTATTGATAGGCTAACTCAAGAGACTCCATTTATTTATACTTGGGTGTGTACCAAGTCTGTCAGTATGCCATACTGAAGAACGGCCATTTAGGATGTTATGTAACACAGGAAAGCTCGTGCTCAAGGTGTGTGAGCTGCTGGTTAGTTGAAGCAGGGGCAGTGAGTCATAGCCGTGCGTCCATCTGTATGTTTGAATGAGTCACAGCACAGTCACTGACCGTGGGTGAAGGTTAACTCAAGTTCACTCAGAAGAGCCAGACATGCTGGCCACGAGAAAGGAAGCAACACAGCACCAACTCCAGAAAAACAAACTCATTACCAGAGGAAAAATGATTACTTGAGGGGGTGACAAACACAAAGCAGACCACTTCTGACAGAAAACAGACGGTCAAGTGAGGCCAAGGGCTGCGAATTCTCATCAGAAGAGCCAGGACATTTCTGTTTGGTAGGCCTGGCATACATATAAGCTTTTTAATCTTTTGTCCATCCCTTCCCTTTAGCTCCCAGTTCAGTGATTAGCAAGACCAGCCTTTGTTTTCTCATATTACAAGTCAACAGTTACATGTATCTGATACATATATCCTTGCCTTGTTCATCACCACAACTTTTTCATACATAAGGTTACTGACTAATCGACTCCGTTTGGTGGGTTATTTTGAAATGGTTTATTAAACTTAAAATCTGTATTAAAAATACATACAAACTGATAAAAAGAAGCACTATCTCACCTTCATCATATTGCTGCCTGGGCACTGTGCCTGGTGCAGCACTGGGAACTCCTTGGTAAAGTCCCTCTCCAACAAAGTCTGTGTAGAAAAGCATGAAGCTCACGATGGCCATCCAGCTGCTTAGCTGAGCAGCGCAGAGGCGCCTCATGACATATGGCACATGGCAGTAGCTTCTGAAGATTGCTGGTGTTACTGACCAGCAGGTCCTGAGCACACATATTAAAGAACCTGCCCTTGGGAGGCAGACCTTAAACCGTCTCCGGGACATATAGCACATAGAGAGGCATCCAGCCCAGGTCTCGGAGTCCTCTTTCTCCTCCGATGCCTTCATGGTGACCAGCACACAGAAGACGAAGATGAGAATAAGGAAAGTGAAGAGTCCCTTGGATTGGCCACCCAGGTATTGGGCAAGTGGACCAGAGCTCCAGTCGAGCAAGGACAGGAGGTATCCAATGCACGAACCCAGACTCGCCATGAAGGAGAAGGTAGCAAAGGCACGGGCGCACTCCTCACGCCCACCGTACAGGTCTGAAAGAAGCGCCTCCAGCGGTGTGAAGCACACCTGGCCACAGAAGTCCAGCAGCACCACCCCCAAGATGAGCAAACCCACCTGAAGTGGCTGGTTAGGATGGGAGCTGCCACCCCAGTTGAGGTGGGCAGCCAGGACATCGGCGTGAGGGATGATGAGCATGGCCATGAGCACACCCAGAGACAGCAGCCAGATGAAGGGTCTCCGGCGTCCATAGCTACTGCTACAGCGGTCACTGGCTGAACCAATCAGAGGGATGAAGATGAGGCCTAGAACTGGACCGATACCTGCAGAGAAATGAACCATGACTCATATTATATTCTTTTCATAACAGTACACAGTGATGAGAACATTTTTGTACACAGTGTATTTGAAAGATCCCAAAGGCCCAGAATAAGATAAAAAAATAAGATAAAAATAGATTGTGACAAGGACAAAGCAAAAGCTGCAGGACAAACTGTATCTAAAATAGGAAACTCAAAAACATGTACACACCGTGTTCCTTAATGACGACCTTAATTACTGACTCAGCATTTTGCAGCTGAAACCTCTAGAAGCATCAGCAGGGTAAAGTGTAACGACCGAATATCAGCTCTTCTCCCCAAAACCCTCTCCCCTCTACTTCCTTTCTAATTAAGGACAGATGACTAAGCCAGAATTCACAGCCAAATTCTCAGGGGCTATTTCTAGCTGCAGCAGCAGCGGATGATGAGTTGAGGAGATGTTCAGGAAGATATTAAGTTCACTGTGGAAATACTGTATGATCCAAAAGACTTCCTGCTGGGTGATGAGGTGAGGGTACTCATAGCAATAAAGTCTTTATTATTGTAAAACCTAAAAGGTCATTTCTTTCTGGTAAATGAAACTCGGGTCACTGAGATGTGTGCTTGATATTATCTTAGAAAAGTCATTTTAGTCCAAACATAAAAAAGACACCTGGAACCTAAGCTGCAAGTTTTGTAATGTTCAGGGATATAAAAGGTTTGAAATAACACACCGCAAAAACAAGGCAATGATGCAGGTCTGGTTTGAAGGTGTTGAAGCGGGATTTGACAAAGCATGCTATTCCTGCAGCAGGGTATCACTATGGAAGCGGTGGAAACGGATAGCCGAGGGAACGTGCTGGCCTTAAAGAAATTTATCAAAGGATATCCGTCAGTGAGCGCTGTAGGACTGTGTGTATCTGGCTTCTGTTTCAACATAGGTCTGAGCATTTAAACAGGCTGTGAGAATTTGGGTCTCATTCGTCGTTTACATTTCTGGCATTTGGTAGAGACCCTTATCCAGAGCGCCTTACATTTTTATCTCATTTTATACAACTGAGAATTTGAGGGTTAAAGGTCTTGCCTGGGGGCCCAGCAGTGGCCGCTAGGTGGACCTGGGATTCAAACTTGCAACGATCAGTAGTCCAAAACCTTCACCACTGAGCTACCATATCCCAGTTGTGAAAAGTTCTGGCATCTTCTCACAGATCGACGTGTATCCCAACACAGCATTCAACACAGTGCTCTGATTGGACAGAAGGTGTTGATTAATTTTCTATTGGAATTCACATGATTTATATTAATGCGTTGTCAGGATTTATATGGCAAGCTCTCTATGTAAAGGAATTAAAATGTGGATAATTGCTGACTCTCTGAGATTTTCTGTAAGGAGATGTTTTATTTGGCATTTATGGAAGGAGTCTCCAGTGTCAGAGCTTTGGAACAGTGGTATAAAGCTGTTTCTTTAAGGTTTCTAGCAAGTCTTTAGGACTCAGCATTTTTCAGTTTCCGGTTTCTCTGTAGCATGACAAACTGCTTTGTTTGTCTTACTGACTTCAAGGCAAAGAAATGGTGATGATGATGATGATGATGGAATGACTGTTTATAGCTGCTATAAAGAAAGTCTTGCTCAAGTCTTTTAGTGCTTACTTTCTGCACAATAATTTAAATACAGACAAGAGTCCTGAATAAAGTCCAGCTAATTTGTTGCCATTTTAGAACTGCTACGTACCTGTTGCACACATTTCCATGTGAAACCAGACATCATGTATATTCAAATTGATGCTTGAGGGCAGCGGACCATCACGAAGTAAATACTATCTGGCCTCCTTGGTATACCCGAGTTCACAGATTTTTATCTATCCACGTTCTGACCACAAAATCAATCAGCAGATTCAATGCTTACTTATTTAAAAAGTGCTGCTTTCTTCTTATCTTATCATGGCGCTGTGTAAAAATACCCGTCTAAGCAGGAAAGTGCTGTGGTTTGAAGGGAGAGGTTTGAAGGAAGGGAACAGATTCCTATGCTCCCCCAGTTTGGCAGATGTTAGCTAGAACTGCTAATATTGCTTACTGCAGCTTTAAGTGACTGCCAAAGTCAGCAAAAAGTCATCTGAGGTTGTTGAGTTTGAAAACACAACCTTCTCAAACTGAACACAGTTCAGCTGGCATTTAAATCTCAGTGAATGTCAATGGGGTGCTCACGTATTTCTCACAAAAGTGTTGTTTGGAGCTTTCTCATGAAAAACGACACACTAGCATAAACACACACACAAAATATAAAACAATACTGCAGTGTTTCAGACACACAAACGCTCAGCAGCATTAGTGAGATGCTCGCACAAAACCCCAGAGGGGGGCAGGAGCCATTATTTTTGGGCAGAAAGACACCAGCTGTGAGGCACTAACACACCAATGCAAGAGGATAGAAAACCAATCACAAAGAGGAATTAAAAAGCACCTCCAAACTGCTGAGCAGTGACAAAAATGAGCGAGCGAGCAAGTACTTTGGAGGAGGAACATTTGTAATTTTGTTAACTTTATATATATATATATAGTGTTTATTCTGTTCCACTACAGACGCTTTGTTTATTCGGGAGAGTTTTTGCATTCTTTTGCCTTTGTGAGTTTAGCGAATACACAGTGCTTGCCAGGATGGATGGAATTGCACACAAAGGCTCTTTCTCTCTTGCTTTGCAGCTGTTGATGGGGGAAAGCGGTGCAGACTGTACATTTTCTCACCATACATCGTTCCTCCGCTCCACTCCGACTAACACGTGTGGGTTCAAGATCGTTGACCGCTTGATTACCAAAAGCTAAACTTCTCCACATGGATAGAAGAAGGCATCGTGCAGCTGAGCAACACATCTAAACCAAAACCGGTTTCTTGAAAACCTACAATTCAGATCCATCACATGATCATCTACTACTTCCTTTAACATATATCATTTCTAACTGCTCAACACAACGAAACACTGTGCTTTTGCGAAACCTAAAAATGATATGAAAGCCACACTTCCTGTCATCTCAGGTCTCAGGTCTTGAGCCTTGGTCTCGTGAGCCAGTAGAAAATGAGAAGGCGAGACTAAGGTCTCTTCGGCTGAGGAGCTGCTTCATATCGAGTAGTGCTCACACATTCATACTGTTGTTTGGAGCACATCTGGAAAAAATATTCGCCTTGTTATCTACTTTTTTTTCTCCCTGCTTGCTTGTTGGCAAGTCTGGAAAAGTATATTTGACTTTCCCCTATCAGGATTAGATTTTATTAAAATTCTAATATTATGTCAATCAAAATTCTTGCATAAAATGGGTAGAATAATATCCAAATCTGATCCCATGAACTCCACACCATGTAGGAAAACCAGCAGAACTTGGAGTCAGTGGTGTCTATGGAGAGGCCAGTCTAGTTCCTCTTGTTAGGAATTAAGCTGCTGAAGAAAAACCTCACCTTGCTGGGAAGTCTGTTTCTGCAGGTTATAATAATAAGTAAACATATATCCTACACACGCACGTACGTCATGGTTCTTGAGACATCATGCTGACGGGAATCTCAGCAGAGAAAACTTCGGATGCTGACTCGACTCTCTAAGAATGCTTTCCTTATAACTAATACAATAAGCCTGCAGCACTCTATACACTAGATGCACATAGCAAAAATGTTTAAAATGGACGGAATTCTGCACACACAATACTCCAGACAGCTTGATCGATGGAATATGCCAGTGCACAACCATTAACATCTTACGGCACTGAGTCCCTCAACAATTATCCCTCCTGCTTGGAGGCGCATAAGAAATGAATAGACGCAAGAAAACTATCAAGAGGAATTGAAGAGCATCATCAATCTCACTAACAGAAAAAAAAGGAGAAAGAAAACTGCTGAATCTGTGACCCTATGACTTTTACTGCTGTACCTAGAACAACCAATCACAGCAGGGCTGGACTTCTAAAGTCATACTCTTTTAGAGTTAAACAAAAATAAATAAATGAATAAATCAAAATAAATATGATAATATATTCATCGTATTACACGGCTTAAGGACGTAACAATTCTTAAACTGCACTGATCTGGAGGCTCAGCTAAGATCACAAGAAGTGAGAGGAAGCGCAGCAGAGAGGAAGCTCAGTGACCAGACATCCATTGATGGAGGATGTGATGCCTACAGCAGCATCTGGGAGGTATTTTCCAGGCTGTTAACGGCTGGCATGTGCAAATCCGGCCTCAAAAATGAGTCTGGATTGTCCTTTTAGAGCTGCCATGTGCTGCTGAAGGCTCTGAACTGAAACCGAGCTGGAACGGATAGCGACATGGTCAGAGGAGATTTACCGCTTGTGCTGATTCATAACCGGAAACTGAAAATTGGAGGCGACACTAAAATATAGTCAAAATATCGTACATGATTCTAGAAAGTTCTACTGGTTTCCATCCAGCGCTACAGTGAGAACAAAAAGCTTTGGAATTTACTTCATTCAAATGTGTATGTTGGTTCCATGTGACTGAAATGAGTCACAAATAATTGTGGCTTAAAATAAATTTAGTATAAGTGATAAAATCACAATAATTTTATGTAAAGTAAATGTCTTTTTTATTAAAAGAATCTGACTGTTTGCAATTGTGGAGGAATTCGTACCTAGCACCATGGTCATGTACTTCTCCTCTATGCCAGCCTCCAGCAGCAGTGGTGGCACGTAGGTGATGCCAGCTGCCACGCAGATCTCCAGGCCACAGGACAACAGGTTGAGCAGCACCAGATGACACTGGGCCCTCCATCCAGGCATACTTCCCAGAGGCAGGGGTCGCTCAGAGGGATGAGGGATCTACTGGAATTTGTAGGTAGGAGGTGTAGGGTGACGGAGAGCTTGGGTAAGTGCTCTCGTTGGGCTCAGATCTTCCGTGGCATCCATCGGGCTGTCAGCATTCTGAATCTGATGGACAACAGGGTGAAAAGATCTTTAGATAGGAGATGATTACAAAGTAAATCTTAAAAAGGGTGAACAACTGAAAAAATGAAGTTTATTTCGAAAGGTAAAGAATTTTTGTGTATTGCTCATACAGTATTCTTCAAAGTGTTGCTGTTAAAGCTCATACCAGAATCTTTGACATATTTGACATGTTTTCTTCATGCTGTAAACAAATAATGTTGACTGACATGACAGTTCTTGTGCAGAAAGATGAAAGCATTGTTAATGGGAATGTTTTACAGCACATAGTTCAACTTGTTGAGTCACGCCTTGTGTACTGTGAGAATACTGTTATGGGATCGGCGTCAGTGTCACCGTCAGCCGTCAGCCCGAGCTCTGATGTCAGTAGTGTATCCTAAATTTAGAAATGACGTCACGCTTTCGTACATATGGACTTTACTGTGGAACTCAAATTCCATTTACGTTTACAGCATTTGGGGGATTCCCTTATCCAGAGCCACTTACATTTATCTCATTTATGTAACTGAGCAGTTGAGGGTTAAAAGCCCTGCTTAGGGGCCCAGCAGTGGCAGCTTGGTGGCCCTGGGATTGGAACTCAATCAGTAGTGAAACACCTTAACCACTAAGCTTTACCACTTTCCCATTACCACTGACTACTAACTTATTTTGTGAGTGATAGCGAAGAGAGAGGGAAAGAGAGAGTGTGTGTTGGGGGAGCACATTCCTCAGTGGCTATCACCCCCCCTTAGCCTCACCCACAGGCCACGGCCTGGTCATCCACTCCACGGACCCCGCGACCCCAACCCTCTTCGCTCCACCATGAGCTCGTTCCCTCGGGGTTGATTAGAGAAGGCCATGTCAAGAGCCTCCTCACTACTGCCTCTAATTAGCAACCATTGTCCTTAGCACTTCCTGCGAGCTCGCCAAGTCTTGAGTGGCTGCTATGTGCAAAGCAATAATATCATGTACAGACTTGGTTTCTTTTTTTGGACACAGAATGATACACAAGATGTTTTGTCTGACAGAGCGCTCGTAGAGGCACATACCAAACAGACGAAACCGGGATATGGTTTGCTGATGTAAACATATGAATAATTTTTCCCTTTATCTTATGTTAAAAACAAGATTTATGTACTATGGTAATAATTCTGTCTGTGTTTCTTTGTAAAGCAGTTTTGCAGAAATCTGGATTCAGAGATCAAGAGAAAGCAAGGATGAAACATCGAGAGGAAATGGGCACATATATAACTTGTCTTTGTCCCTGTTCAACAGTCATGTCCTATAAAGTCTAGCAGTGCACCCAAAGGAAATAAGACTCGTGGGATAAACACAGGATGGTCTTTATGATTACAGCAACAGGTCTTATAAGGTATTTCTGTTCTGTTCAGTTTTTCTAATTTATTTCTTAAGCATAACTTTGTCTTATTCATAAGCATCTAAAATTTGAAGGTGTTACCACTAAGCCTCCTGGTGGTCCAGTGGCAGGATCATTGCGGCGCTCTCATTGCTGCGGCCCGGGTTCGATTCCCAGACAGGGAGCTAACCCAGTCACTGAACCGTTAACAGTTATCCCAAGCCTGGATAAAACGAGAGGGTTGCATCAGGAAGGGCATCCGGCGTAAAACCATGTGCCAAATCAAATACGTTGCCCAGGTGATCCGCTGTGGTGACCCCGAACAGAGAGCAGCCACAAGAACAACCTCCAACCACTAAGATTCTGTGATGGGTTATCCAACAGAGGGGAAAATGACTTAAAGCCAACGGTGTCCTGCTTAATTTTATAACAGGCTTGAGACAATAGTGTCATTTGTTTATGCAGATTAAAAACAGTTACATTCCGCCTGTGATATGGAACGCCAGTGAACTGATAAAAAGGTTAATGAAAAGCTAAAAGCTGAAACCTATGAACAAAGTGGGGAAACTAATCAATGGCAAAAGAGAGGAGGAGAAAAACGAACAGGAATTAAAATAAAAAACATGTCACGCTAACAGCATGTGATTACAACACAAGGGAAAGACACTGTGCTCTGACAGAATGGGTTTTTATCACGTACATTTCTGCACAGTGAAATTTTTTCTTTGAACAACCCATCCTTAGAGGTTGGGTTCAGAGTGCAGGAGCAGGGGGGTTGAGGGCCTTGCTCAAGGGCCCAACGGTGGCAACTTGGCAGAACTGGGGTTTGATCTTATGATCCAGAGCCTTAACCAGTTGAGCCACCACCACTAGAGTTTAGTCACTTTGGATAAAGGCATCTGTCCAGAGATCATGAAAAAATGAAATCATATTTAAATATGTATTTTGTATTACTATACAAAACTGTTATAACAGAACTACACACTCCTGTAACTGTGGCATGGTGTCCTTGTCCACAACCACCACGACTCTAATGAGCTGCTGAGGGAAGCACAACATCACCAAGCACTTCTTCTCACAAGCCTCCAGGGCATGACATGTCAATCTGCAAAGGGCATCTTCCCTTCTTCCGTACTGATGTCAAGATATGTCTACAGTCAGCTCAATGCTCTCCCAATCCTTACTCACCCTTCTGCATTCCAACTGCCTTAGAGGGAAAAAAGAACCTCAGTCGAACCTCAATTGACCGCAAAGTATATACACATATATACATCAAACTGCACACAACAAAAAAAGTAAAGAAATTAGACGATCCATATGCGCAACTGCTGACCAGATACTCTCTAGTTTCAATCTGTTGAGAATCTGTGAATGCTCTTGAAATATAAAAGCTCTTCAATCTGCACAAGTGCTGAAGTGCTACCCGGGTTCAGCGAGGGCACTGTGGTCTGCTCTGAGTCTCCACCGCACCATCTGAGCTTGAGGGATGTGAGAGAACACTCTGAGCAGCCGTCGCCTTCCAGGAAGAAGGAAGAAAAAAACAACCAGGTGCTATATTCATATTTGGTGTGAAATTCCTGCAGTAATGCAGCCCCATCTGCTCTAATAAGCCACAAGAATGTGAGCAATCATCGTTAAGATTTTTTTTTTCCAGACACTCACTTTCTTGACTCATTTTCTTGACATGGCCCTGGAAAGGAGCAACTTCAATGGCCGGTCTGAGATGTTAAATCAGAATTCAACGATCACTGAAAAACACGAACACTCTGAGATATTGATAGGGCTGTATGAGTTTTACGATATACATCTTCTCATCCACCAAACTGAATAAAAGCTCAGCACTCTCCAGAGTTCTTAAGACAAGAACTGGTGTTCAGCTTGCCTCATGAGACAACACGGCTCTTCGAAACACGCGAATCACACTCGTAGGATCCTGAAAAGAGCTCATCAGGGAACTCAGTGTGGTCTCAACATTGCTGCCCAGATGCCTAGACTCCTAAACCCCCACTCCTGTGACCGCTCTCCTTCTCACCCCTTGCTGTGCTCCAAGGTCATTCCCCCTCTGACCTTCATTCTGAGAGCAGTCTTACAAAAGATCAGTCAATGAATAGTTTCATGTTACCTCATCTGCCTTTGATGGTTCAACAAAATGGGCAGGACCCGTTGTGAATATTCACCGCTTTATGCCATGTATAATTAATGAATTCTAACAGATTCCAGTCTATAGCAGGAAGCGTGATGCTGAAAAAAACACACCAGTGGTTGATCAAGCCCTTCATAAGTCAAAAGCAAAGTCTTGAAGGAGTGGGATTGTATACTGGCATCCAGACAGTTTCTTGATTGCCTCTTAATCTTGGCAAGAAAATCCCTTCCATCAGACATAACAGCCAAGATATCAGTCAAAGTGTTGGTTTTAAGACTGTTAGATGAAGGTTAGGATCTACAGTTTGACAATCACCAGCATGTTGGCTACCTTGTTGGGAATTATTTGTCAAGTGTGCGGTCTTTAAATCAGGATGGATGGCGCATAATTTTCCATGTTTATCCTTCATACTACTCCCTGGCGTACTTTCTGCAGTCTGTGGATACAGACCTTCTTTTTAATCTTGCCACAAGAATGCCTGGTGTGGATTTTGAGGCATCTGAGCCTGGAGAAAGGGAAGGGGGTAGGGTTCTTCTCCTCCTTTTGACACCAGTGCTCTTCTCCCCCAGCGCCACATTTCCAGACCCTATTCAACACCCCATCTCACCCCACCCAGTCATTATTGCCCCCATGGCTCTGAAGAGCATTATTGCCAAACAAAACAGGCTTTGTGTACATTACGTCTGCGTTAGTAATCTGATCTTCTAAAGATTCAAGTCTTTTCAGTTAAGGTATTATTAACACCGGGGGCATGTAGAAACAACATTAAAAATGGCTGGGGAATCTCTACTAAAGAAGCAAGAGACTAACTCTGCCATGACATCAGAACCACAAGCAGGAGTTAAGGCATACGTTTGAAAAGCCTCAAAAGCCTCAGTGTGGTGGTGTAGCTTGAAAGGAATGGATGAGACAACCAAACTCTATCTTATGCTAACATTTATAGGCTGTGCTAGTTCTGCCTTCAGCTGACCTGAACACCACAAGAATGTCTGGCTTTGGTCATTTCAGTGTGGAAAAGACGATATAAACATTAAACACTGTTTATTCATGTGGCTGTCTAAGATGAAAATAACGGATCTGCATTTTTAAACTTCCTTGAAATGAAAAGACACCTTGTTAAGGCAATGCCACCGTATTTAAGAAACTCCAAGCTGAGAGAGCCAGCCTGGTCCTCGACAAAACTCTGGCAACTCGGAGGCCCTAGATGACGTAGAAGTTCCTGATTAATAATGTAGGGAAGGTCTCAAGTGCGGGTACCTTTCTAAACAAGGTCACACGGCTTTAGCTTGCTGGGCTGCTTTTAATTTCTTTCCTAATATTTCTAGCTTCACCTCTGACCTCAAGTTTTGCTGCAAACCATGTGACAAACCTTACGTTCAAGAAGGGCAGTACTTCATTAGTAGGGTTTGCACTTTGGTACGTACCATACGGCTTCACATTGTGGTACCGTTCCTTCTTGCCCTCAAGGGTAACTCTTTTTCTACCTTTGGTAAGCATCTTTCTACCTTAAAAATGGACTTTAAGGACTGCTGATGATTAAGGCTCCCAGGAAACAGAACATACTACAGGGACAGAATGAGGGTATCACCCTGGCAACAAGGAAATCCATTGTTTCTGAGAGTTGGGACGTGCCAATTTAAGACATATTGTGTCCTTCTTGTTATAAATGTTTAGGCTTTGTTTCTGGCATTTTGCAGACACCCTTATCCAGATCAACTTTTAACTCAATCATTTTATACAATTGAGCTTTAAGGGCCTTGCTCAGGGACCCAGAAGTGGCAGGTTGGTGGACCTGAGATTCGAATTTACAACCTTCCAATCACTAGTCCAACACCTTAAACACTAAGCTACCACATCTCCTGAAATATAATACACCCATCTGCCCCCCCACCCAATTTACCAGTAGCTGTCAGGTGGAGTAAGATACAAATGCACCACAAGTCTTCGGATTATGTAAATCCTTTTACACTGATTACTAAAGTCGCGTAGGAACTTTCACTACTCTTCATGCGTGTAGTGATGTTCTGCCACTTGACCTGGCTTGTTGGGTCAAATAAGTATTATGTAGATACCACAACAAAGTAAATGCGACTGCTTGCTAACCCACTTACGGCACCTGGCTAGGATGATAACGCGGCTCCTATAATCAGCTCGAGACTGAATAGAAGCATTACAGAGTGTATCTGTGAAAGCTTGGATGATGTAACCTATATATGCTTTTGATGCCTCAAACTGGAACTAAATCACTGATCTCTTCATCCAGCTTTAAAAAACGAATTTCGATGGCATTTCTGCAAGCTTTATTTACAAGCTGGAGAGCAGTATTCAGGTTAGAGTGCCCCGGATAATCTGTAGCTGTTGCCTAATTTCCCCCAAGCCATCTGGCACGACTCGCACCTCATGACTCGATGGCTGCAATAACATTAAATAGATACTCTGGAAGCTGATGGTCACCTAGGGCTGGGCAAAATGATGATATGATATCGCTGTTGTGATAAACGAGATGCTGTTTCTTTGAGAGATTTGTTTCACATATTATATGCATTTTCCCTACTAAAACACATAGCTAAATGGTTGGTTTTATATTGTGACAAATTATGTCACTATACATTTAGCTAAAATGTGACTAAATAAAAAACAACAGCTGTCTTGATTATTGTTCAGTGCATCTCCTTTTCAGTTAGACATTAAACCTTTTTCTTTATTTTATTAGCAGGCAGTTTGTAAACAAACCTACATGCTGTAATGCATATCATGTAAATGTCTTCAAGCATCTTGGTATCATAATGCTGTCATTCGGCGCAACCCTATGGTTAACCACCTGCGTAGATTAGAAAAACCGTCAATCAATGAACAAGTCATTCGGTTCTCTTCACCACCGATCTGCACTAAACATCAGGTTGCCTGGATGAACTATATTTAGAAGACATTCTAGTCACATATTATCTATGAATACAGTGCTGAAGGACTGAATGGAGGGTTACAGGTCTGGACTCTAATCGCTCCATCCCACTTGTATGAAATTGAGAATCCCTATCTCATGCCTCCCCCTCTAGCCTGACACGTCCTCATCTTTCTGCTATCGGATTCAGGTGCAGGAACCTGATCCTCCAGGCCCAAGTGCCCTGGGGCTCTGGAGACATCCCAGGAGATGAGCACTTGATTCTGCTACGGTCATGTGATACGGAAAGACACTTATCAGGTCAAAAGAGAGGGAGGGAGAAGAGGTCAGCGATGTCCAGCAGAGGGGGAGGGTTGTCGGAGCGAGATGACCAGTTCACCACTTGAACAGTGCACAATAGTTTGAGATAAAAAAAAAAAAGAGATTTTAATCACACTTATTTTTATTTGCTCCAGTACTTTTCGTAATACATTTATCATTTATAAATCTAGTTTGAATCCTTAATCAAGTTAAAAATACATTCAAATCTTTTTTTATGTCTGCATGATCCCATTAACACCAGGCTACAGCTGGCATGGCTCAGACGTTAATGTTTAACTCTGCTGGAGTTGCGCTCACTCACACACACACACACACACACACACAAAATATTTCAGCAACTGCCACAGGACATAATCATTCATGAAACATCTACACTGTTCAAAACACTAATTAAAACTTCATCAGGCATTAACACTGAAAACACACACACACACACACACACACTGCTGTGTCTTCACATCATAACAGAGCATGACTGAACGTAACATTTCAGAATAGAAAAATAAAGTCATAAATCTTACCAATTTACTTGGAACAGAATGTCAGAAAATCCTCAGAAACATTCTTCTCACTCCTCCACTTTTCCTCTGAATGGTGCAACCTGCTCACAAGCTCAGTCCATTCTTAACGCTGATCCCTCCCTCACCCACCTCCCGTTTAAAGTCTCTCTCATCTTCCCTCCTTCTTTCTCCTCCCAGATCCGTCTCTCCCTCCTGTTCTCAATCTCCGCCAATCCATCCGGCTCCCCCTTAACTCCCACATGGGAACCCGGAAGCTTCCCGCTTTGTCCAAGAGCACAAGTTCAGGATGATTTCTTCTTCCAGAAGCCTGCAGCCACTCCACTCTTTCCCAAAACTGTAATAACAGTTCACTTACACCGGTCTCAGTCAGAAGAGCCCTGGCTCACTGACATGACCATAGGATAGCGATATTTTGACATGATTACATCATCGTGCACTTTTTGAGCAAGGAGTCATAATGTGGTACTTGGAAAAAATACTGCAGTGGAGCTAAACATATGCATGATGGGGGGAAAAACTGACCTGAGCATCTGTAGCAGTGTTACGGACAATCACACGCATGTAAATTATTTAGCTGGAGGCAGTTTACTGCACCAGTGACTAGCTACAGGGCTGCTGGAGATTCTGGTTTGCAGTCTGATTTGGTTTTGTTTTAACAACAGAATGTTAGAAAAGCAGCACTAAAACAAAATCACTTCAGACTCTCTTAATAAAGGTATTAAAATTTTTCACAAGATAAAACTGTCATTCAGTCAGGTTACTTGAATTATATTACCCTCATCTTTATTAACGAGGAATTTTGTGTAACTAGTTATTTTAGTGAAATACCCCGATGGACAGGGGCATACACACACAGTCTAACCCTAACCCTAACCCTAACCCTAACCACACACACAGTCCAAACCCCCTCCTGAGCCCAGCCTCTTAGTAGATAAGTGAACACACGCTGATCAGGACAGTGCAGGAGTGTTTATCAGAGCGGGGGTCAGGTTTCTACAATCCCTCGTCTGTGCAGCTCGTGATCAGAAGCAGACCCGCTCAAACACGGCCACTGGCTAATCCTCGGCACTAACCTCACTCAGCTCAGGTGAATTACTAACACCTGAGTTTACAAACAAAGCTTGTTCAACTTTTTTCCCTCCTAAAAGAAGTGCATCATGGAGTCAAAACTGCGCTGCATTCTGAGGTGAAAACACCATCTGTGTCTATGATATTATTTTGCTCTGGCGTTTAATTTTAATTTCATCTCGAGCAAAGATGAACCATATGTTTTATTTGGAAAGGAAACCTGTCTCTTTATCTCGTAGGAGCAAAGGAAAAAAAAAAAAAGGAAAAGTCTGTATTCGGCTCATTATTGCAAAATCGCCCGAAGGGAGTCTGGCATGTACACCCACAGTGACACTCGCTCACACTCGCTGATGAAACCTGCGTCAGGAATTTCACTATTCATCTCCTTTCTCTTGGGATTTGACCATGAAAGAATAAGTCTGCTTTAATGTTCATGTTGAAATAGACTGATCAGAGTGTGTTAGTTTAGGGAGGGTTTATCGTCTCAGCAGGCGCAGGTCGTTTACACTTATTTTTTTGGAACCCGGGTTCGGTACGATTAGTGAAGCGTGAACGCCGTTTTCAAGTCTGAAGACGTGTTTTCTCGTCCTCTTGAGAAAGGTGCGAGTATGAACTGCTGGGTTTTTAAACCACGTTTAGACCATCAATCATTCCATCAATCAGCAATCCTCAGTACAGAATTATCTATTCATTCATTACATTAATTTTCAGTGTCCATCAATACACCATGAATCTATCCATCCATCCATTCATCTAGCCGATCCTCAATTCATTCACTAGTGAAGATTTATCCTGGGTCTGACAATATTCATCTATCCAACCATCCACATCCATTTGAACCTGCACCTATTCACCATTGATAATCTATCTATCTATCTATCTATCTATCTATCTATCTATCTATCTATCTATCTATCTATCTATCTATCTATCTATCTATCTATCTATCCATACATCCATCCATCCATCCATCTATCTGATCCTCAATTCATTCACTAGTGAAGATTTATCAAGGGTCTGACACTATCCATCTATCCAACCATCCACATCCATTTAAACCTACACTTATTCACCATTCATCCATCCATCCATCCATCCAGCTACCAATCCCTCCGTTCATCCATCCATCTACCAATGAGGCAGGATCTTAATTTATCTATCCATTAGTAATCCATTCATATGTCCAGCCATTCATCTATAGACACAAGGTCAGGGGCGAGGCCTGTGTGTGTGTGTGGGCTGGTTATCTGGGTTATCTTAATTTTTTCTTATGCAGGATATCATTATAATTATTTTTATACATCACATAAAACCTAATGCATGACTGAAAACAATGATGATGATGTAGATGATGATGACATCCAATTTAAACGCGAATAACCGTCCCGATCGAAGCGTGGTGTATCATCCCGCAGAGCGCCGCCCTGCTAAAAAGCGCAAGAAGCATAATAACAGTGTTTCCAGCTGTAACTGCAGGCCAATCTAGGAGTTTACTATAATTAACATGAACAGCGGGTGTTACTGAAACAGACGCTACCTAGAAGAAAAGCACAGTGTCCAGCTGTGTGTGTGTGTGTAAGGTGAGACCACAGTGTTGGGTGTTACACACTGCACATCTGTTTCCAGGCAGAAGCAGGAGCTAAAGAGCTTAACGTCTCCGTCACAGCTGGCGGGCCGACAAAACCGACCACTGTTTTACTTATGACATGGAGCTCCGATAACACAATAAACACAGCTGAAAGGATATGAATAGACACACACACACACACACACACACACACGCCCTGTGAGTCAGTGAAGAAGAAGTGAGGAGATTCTGAAGAACTTAACAGTACGTAGGGAATTTATAGACAACGAGTGTGGAACTTTCTAGATGAAGACACCGAGCAGCGATCCCACCATTCGCACACGGAAAATTCCATCCCACGCCGGAAACGTGACGCGATACGAGTTAAAAAGCCTTGATCGCTCACGAGTGTACACAAAGCTCACACCTGAGTGACCCAAACTTCACTCCTCTTCACTACCAGACGCTCAGGTAATAGTGAGAAGCAGGACTTCCTGTCTGAGTGTGTGTTTGGTTTGTGTTGAACTTGTGTTGAACAATTCTGTTTTCAGTACACTGCAGTTACACAAAGTGATGCTGACCAGCAGTCTGCATTAACAAAAAAACACACACACGTTTTACAACATGTTTTACTTTCAATATTTTGTTCACTAGAAAATAATTTGATTGTGCTCAATGATATAAAGTGTTCATGAAGTGTGATCAGCTTATTGGAGAAATGGGGGGGGGGTTTGAGAGGGAGAGAGAGAGAGGATAAGAGGAAAAGAGAGAGAGTGAGAGAGGGAAAGATAGAAAGAGAGAAATGAAGAGAGGATGAGAGGAAAAGAGAGAGAGAGAGAGAGAGAGAGGTGTGATATTGGATATACTGATAGCGTGTCATAGCATAAAGATTAGTTTACGATCTCTAAAAACACACCTCTGTTTGGAAGAGAAAACTATTCCAGATTAAAGGATGTAAGGAGCGCTATAAGAGCAGAGCTGTGTTCATACACACACCAATCCACTCTCTACTGCTGCAGCTACTGCTGGACTTCCTGTATATCCTGAGTGACAGATGTCTCGTCCAATCAGAGGGAAGAATTCTGTTCACAAACTATACCTATCTATTCCGCTTTGTCTGAATTGTTATTGTGTTTTCGGATTAGTTTTTTGGGGGTTTTTTTGGATTTTGTTTTTTTTTAGATTTGTTTTCTTTTGGATTTGTTATTGTGTTTTCAGATTTGTTTTTTTTAAAATATTTTTTGGATTTTCCGATTAAATTTTTTTTGGATTTGTTATTTTTTGGATTTGTATTGTGTTTTCAGATTTGTTTTTTATTTTTTTGGATTTGTTATTTTTTACAGATTTGTTTTTTTGGATTTGTTATTTTGTTTTTGGGTTTATTTTTTTATTTGTTTTTTTTTGGATATGTTATTTTTTCAGATTTTTTTAATTTGTTTTTTTTTGGATTTGTTATTGTGTTTTCTGATTTTTTTTTTTTATTATTTGTTATTTTTTGTATTTGTTATTTTTTACTTGTTTTTTATTTTATTTTATTTTTTTTCTGGGATTTTTTTTTTTTTGTATTTGTTTTTTTGTGTGTTTTCGGATTTTTTTTTTTTTTCAGATTTGTTATTGTGTTTTTATTGGGATTTTCAGGTATTTTGCTTTGTACTTCTCGGCCACTGTAAGAGAGGCTGGTGAGGGAATGATCTTAAAGCTGCTATAATTTAAGTAACAGCAGGAACTAAACTGTATTACAGTAGTCTAGCATTAAAAGGTGACTATAAACAGAATTGAACTGAATTGTTCTGTAATTTAACAAAAAAAAAATTTGCATGGGAAATTGGTGTTGTATAAGAGGAATGAAATGTTGTGATGTTTTGTGGTTGAAGAGAGGTGTCGTGGATTGTTTTCCCGGAATAAAACATCCACCCTGTTGTGTTTATTCCTTAAATATGGCTCGTTACTGGTCTGTTTACGTTCACAGGAACTCTTCACGCAGGTCTAAGATACGTACATAACATTCCAAACACAGCTGTGTGTGTGTGTGTGTGTGTATGTGTGTGTGTGGTAAAGCAATGGTTTAAATCAAAGCTTTCATCTTCACTAAACACACTGAATCAACACCCAGGTTTCTCTGTGCATTAAACACTTTTCGACCAGAACAATAGCAGTGTTGAATCGGCCGCCGCAGAGCCGAGTCGTACCGCCTTAAATCACAGGCCTGATCCTTTCACTGCGCTTGTGTGCGTCTCAGATATCAAAGGTCCTGCGCTACCCTCAAATAATGCACTTCCATCTCTTTCAGCTGGAGACATGAAAGTGAATCCCACACACCCGCTCATCATCCTCGCTCCTGAGGCAGACGGCTTGAACAGACAGTCCGTCATAAACTTTCATTTCATCGCCTGCCCTTTCTTCTTTACGCTTTAGCTGAGCTTCCTGGCACGTATAGAGAGTGTTTATTCAGCTAAGCATCCGTGTTTACTTAGAAAGCTTTTCTCCCATCCTTTAGGCAACGTTGCTGCTTCTTTTTTTCTTCTTTGGGTCTATTTTAAACGACGTGGCCCCATCACACTGAAAAATGACTCAAGCTCGGGTCTGGACGGCGCTCGCTATTGGACGCTTTGTATGCCGTTAAAGACGTGACTCATTTTGACCAGTTGCAGAGTATATATATATATATATATATATATATATATATATATATCGATTTCACATAAAAAAAACCCCAAAACATAGCTTTCAATTCTGCCATGATTAAAGCCACCTTAAAGCCACAATGATTCAAGACTTTTACCAAAACACCGGCACTGAAATGGACTTATGGGACGTTTACAATCAGTGTAAACAATCTAATGATGTTCAGGCTGTGAGTCAGTATAAAATGAGTCAGGACGCTTTCAGTATGTTTTAGACGTGTGTTTTTCCCTCTGTTGGATAACCTTACACAGAATTTTACTGCTTGAAGATCAAATTCGAGCTTCTTTTTACATGAACAAGCACTTGGAGAACATCTCAGAGAGCAGATCTGTGTGGAAAAATATGAACTGTTTTTGTTTTTTTTGGAACTTTTCTGATGATATATTTATTTCACCCATAATAGGCAAAAACAGGGTAAAAAAGAAATACTTCTGAAACACTAAAAATTCTTAAAGTCCTGAGTGTCCACCTCCACTGTGGAGTGGAACATGACCAAGACATTCAATCATCAACATAGATGCAACAAAAACAGGCACAAACTCCATGATTGGCTTCTAAAGTCTCCTGATTAATCCAAAATCACTGAATGAATCCATTCATTTTAGCTTTAACCTTCAGCATTCTGATCTGAATCGGTGATCAGACCAGCACTTCATGCATCAAACAGGAAATGGAATTGAAATGAGGTTATCGCTGGATAATTCAATTCAATTTTTTTTATGAAGAGAAGACTGGCTGCTGCTTGTTCACAGACTGGAGAGAAAGTGCTTTAAGCTCTACGTAGGCAGAGGCAAGAAATAAACAGTTGGTGGAGTCAGTGTGGAACAGAGAGTCTGCCAGGTTTCCCACACACACGCCTGTCATTACCAACGCCGTCCTGCCATACAGGCAGCGTCTACGACCGGCCGGGTGAAGACATCATTCAGAAAGAATGCAACTAAATACCAGTACTCATTTCTGGGGAATTTCTGCTGAATGGTCAGCAGCGGTCGGTCTGTTTAAAGGAGTTTGTGTGCTATTTGGCAGGCTAGTTTTATACTCAAAATGACTTTGTTAATGGCTATTCTCTGTCAAAAAATCCTCCTTAATCCATTAAATCCATTAAGCCTAATCTGCCTGGATTAATCCATGACTAAAACCCACTTTCATACATTTAAATACAAGCAACACAATCCATTAGTGTGGTGAGGACATGCTAATCCAGGCAAGCTCCAAAATCTTTCACCACAGCAAATACTTTAATTACTTACGTTACCCAGAATGCTATTCAGACACCATTGGAAATTAGCCCTTGCTTCATCTCTTCGATCATTAACATACTTGGTGCACTCAATACCTCATATAAATGCAAAGCATTCTGGGACTTTGAGCTGGACATATGCACCAAAATATCTTATCTCTCCGGTGGATCTCTTGTTAATGTGTCGTCCAACATTGCTGACCATCTGTTAATCGCCCGATCGTCAGTGTGGACATGTGACATCAGCATGCTGCAGAATGAGTAACAAAACACTGGACCACCGCAGTGTGTAAACCACCAAAACATCGCTTGATATTATGCAAGGAAAGGACATAGTGCCAAGGTGTGTGTGTGTGTGTGTGTGAGATACACAGAACCTCCGTCATCTGGAGTCATTACTGAGGCTCAGGCTGAGTGGACTCTGACCTTGAGACCATGGGAGGGTTATGAAACACTTCAGTGTTTCCCCAGACACACTGAAACCTCCAGTAAAAGAGATAAAGAGCGTAGACGTGTTCTTGTTGTGAATTATAGTCTCAATTAGGAAAATTCCAGAAAGAGGCCTTGTCGTTTTCGCGCAGCGGCGGGTGAATTGCGCAACGTAAATTACGACGGGACACTTAAATTAAAAATGACCGGTTTAGAGTTTGTTAGTTTAAGAGCTAGTCATACTTTACCAGTTCAAACTCACAACCTTCTGAACAGTAACCCAACACCTTAACCACTAAGCTACCACACCCACAGGTTTGCCGATATTTTTGACATTTCGACATTATACAGCCAGCTAGATTTGTTGAAATACCGTCACAAACAGCCTTTACTTCATACTTTTCTACATCTGGGATTTTCCAGTGTGTCCCTGTGTTTCCGTAGGGGTAGGATGTCATAATTCATTCATATTCATTCATATTCATTCATAATTCATAATTCAAAAAAAAATTCATTTAGGCCATGTCCACTTTTACTCTGAATATACACCAATCAGGCATAACACTGTGAGCAGTGAGAGGTGAAGTGAATAACACTGAGTATCTCCTCATCATGACACCTGTTAGTGGGTGGGATATATTAGGCAGCAAGTCAACATTTTGTCCTCAAAGTTGATGTTAGAAGCAGGAAAAATGGACAAGCGTAAGGATTTGAGCTTTGAGTTTGACGAAGGGCCACATTGTGATGGCTAGACCACTGGATCAGAACATCTCCAAAACTGCAGCTCTTGTGGGGTGTTCCCGGTCTGCAGTGGTCACTAACTGTAATAAGCGGTCCAAGGAAGGAACTGTGGTGAACCAGCGACAGGGTCACATGGGGAACGAAGGCTGGCCCGTGTGATCCGATCCAACAGACGAGCTACTGTTGCTCAAACTGCTGAAGAAGTTAATGCTGGTTCTGATAGAAAGGTGTCAGAATACACAGTGCAGGACGGGTCAGGGCTGTTTTGGGAGCAAAAGGAGGACCGACACAATATTAGGCAGGTGGCCATAATGTTATGCCTGATCAGTGCATATACAGATATTTAAATCACTTTGGAGCGCCACTGTGTTACATGCCGACTTCACATGGTAATTTATTCAGATTTTATTCTTTTTCAGTGAAAACTGACATCAAGGGTCAAACATCAAAAATTATCCACGTTACAACATTTGTCTAAGTCGTTAATATCGTTTAAATCTGTCATATGAGTGTTTGCACATGACAAACACCCTCCTTTATACACTGCTTGATAAATATGATCAACCCCCAGAATAAAAAAAAAAATCTTTCCTCGCCTTCTGGTCTCGGATAAAAGAGGAAAGAGTTTCCTCTCAGTTGCATCATCTAAATCTGGAAAACCGGCAGCCTGGAAGTCGCTCTGATGCGTTTGGTTCAGCAGCAAAGAAAAAGGCTTTCCGTTAACGGCTGTGTGTGTATGTTCGTGAGTAGAGATATTTAGAGAATCATTGTGCACAAGAACAAGAACGGAATGAAGAAAACACAACATCTAATACAGAAGTATTCACCAAAAATAATGCCTAATTCTGACACTTTTCTGGAAAAAAAAAATGATGTACAGGAATTTAAGTAATTTTGTCACGTTTAAAATCCAGGTAAAACATCTTCCTAGGAAAAAGCAGCTATGATGGAATGGAGAGTCCTTTCATGGCTATAACTGCATGCATGTCTAGACTCTGCTGTATAAAAATACTGTCCTGTGACTCATGATTTCTGAGCTGAAGGATGGAAATGCGAACAAATATTCACTAAAGGTGTGGCTCATAAACCAAACGGTGACTTCACCAAAGGGAAAAAGCTGACTACGGCACATTGCGTTTTCATGACGTTGATGACGATGTACCTTAACGGCTCCAGCAACCGACCGGCGCTTTCTGATTTCTCTTCTGTTTCGTCTTCTCAGAGGCTTCGGATCAATACAGCGAGTTAATGTAGCAAAAAACTTGCTTGTACGTCTACGAGGAATTTCATCAACCCTGACCAGGGCGATAGCGGATGATCCTGAAGATCAATGAATGCACGTGGACAGCTATGATGGTCGTTCAAGACCCTGTGCAGGGAAACTGTGTGGTGTTTTTAACCATGAGGATGAAATTAGCACATTGATATGAAACGACGTTTCGGTTGCTTCAGTGATTTGTGTACGAGGAGAGAAAATACACCAGTCAAACCAGTCCAAATGACCTGCTTAGCACTTTTTTGCTATCAGAATTCTTGTTATATTATAATTAGTAGGTATTTAATTGAATCTAATTGTATTTATTTGTTTGTTTGGATTGATTTAAAAAAAAACTAATGTCCATCTACTGTGGAGTTCACAGGCATCCGTGATTGGCTACAAGTGTTATGATTGACAGGGGACTGACAGTATGCCCCTCCCACCCAGACTTTATGACCAATATTGCACACCATTTCCAGCACTTTCATTTAAAACAGATCTAAAACCTAGCCCTTGCGTTCGATTCCTAACAGTGGACTTTCTGTTCATGGGTCATATTGACTTTGGGCAGCTGCCAGAAAAAAAAAGACCAAGTGTACATCTATGTTTTTTGGAAACGTTAACGAAACAAAAACATTATTCATTCCTGCCAAACTTTTTACCAGCATGTGTGTGTAATCAGTTCTGAGCGCAAATAAGATATAGAGGCAATGCCAAAGAGACTTTATCTACTGTTTAAAAATCAGGGACTAGTGATATTTCACCACTTTATTAATTATTGTTATTAATAGCATTATTATAAAATGATTATTAACATGTTATTGATCTGAACCTAATCCATGTAATATTAAATATGAAGGAAATGCACCAAAATGTAAAGCTTTCACATCCATGTAAAAAATAAATAAATAAATAAAAATAATAAATAAACAAACAAATAAATAAAATTAATAAAAATACTAAATAAATAAATACATAAATAAATAAATATTTAATACATAAATAAAATAAATAAATAAAAATAAATAAATAAATAAATATTTAATAAATAAATAAATAAATATTCAATAAATAAATAAATACTAAAGTTCCAGCTTTCCAGTTCAAGTCAAATTTGAAAACCGGTCACTATTTAAAAATTAGAATATTTAACAAATACGGAAAATACATAAACTTTAAAAATTTTCCAAACTTTTTGTTATATTTGGTTATAAAAGTTTTGCTCAGCTGAAACAAAGTACAACACATAATTTTTTTCCAGTATTTTTTAGCTTTGCCTGCAACGACTTTTTTAGATTTTTCAGTTTCATCTCATGATCTTCATTTTGTTTTCAACGTAGACAGATTTTGTTCGAGTTATTACATTACATACAAGGTAAAAAAAAACAAAAAAACAACGTACAGACAAAACAAAACTGGACTGAGTGACATATAGAACAAAAGACAAAGGGAAAGACATCTCCACGTGAGATCCTTA